>NC_044061.1:4354890-4357390 GCF_902167405.1 Gadus morhua | reverse complement strand
TGTCATCCTCCCCGGGACCCTTCCTCCCAGACCCCGGCCCCCACACACGCACACCGCCGTCGGACTCAGGCTCCACTGGCGGGCCGAGGAAGACCAGCGATGGGGAAGGTGGGCTATTCTTTTCTAACCAGCGGCCAATCAAAGCGCTTTGCAATGCTGCCGAACAGTCACCCATTCATGCACACGTTCACACAACGACAGCGGTGTCGGCCACGCAAGGCGACAGCCAGCTCGTCGGTGAGCAGTCAGGGTGAGGCGTCTTGCTCAAGGAAACCTCAGCACTCAGCTAGGAGGAGCCGGGGATCAAACTAGCAACCCTTCCGGTTACCAGCTAACCCAGCTCTACCCCCGGAGCCACATGCTTCCACAATGGACCACGGGACTAGACTGAGGACCGAGGAAGACATCTGTACCGATCGAGAGGGAGAAAGACATTAGGGAGGCGCGACCGATGGCTTTGCTAGCCGGAGTGAGGCAGCCAGAGATCTCCCTGTGAGCACTAATCCTTCCCCTGAACATGTTCTTTCGCCGCTGTCATAACAATAAGCGGTAAGCGCACCTGCAGCCCAGAGCTGTCCATGGTACTGCAGGAAAAGAGAAAGCAGGAGAGAAAGAGAGAGAGAGAGAGCAGGGATGGACGAATCTCATGCAAGCCAAGCCAAAGGTCAACTCTGTCAATCCATCTGCCTATATATCTACTACAGTATATATATATCAGTCGATCCATCCATCCATCTATCGTCTATCCGTGTGGCTATCTGTCTGTCTATCTGTCTATTTGGTGTGTATATCTATCTATCTATCTATCTATCTATCTATCTATCTATCTATCTATCTATCTATCTATCTATCTATCTATCTATCTATCTATCTATCTATCTATCTATCTAAGTATCCTCTTACATCTATCTTTCTGTCTATTGACCTATCCATCTGTTGATCTATGCCTCCATTTCGATCTTCCTCCCTATCAATCTATTGTCTGTGTGTCTGTCTCTGTGTGTGTCTGTCTGTGTCTCGATCCATCAGTCACTCGATCTATTTACCTACATGTCTATCCAGCCACTCATCAACCCCGCCAAAGGCTACATTTGTAACTGTGGACTCGGAGAGGAGTGTAAACAAACAGACTGCTGATAGCACGGTGAATTAAATCCCCCAGGAGTGAAAAGGTATGCGGCGTGCGGCGTGCGGCGTGCGGCGTGCGCGCACTCACCAGGGCGGTTTACCAAGGGTGAGATGGGCGCGTGTGTGTGATGCACATGAGTTAGTTACTCATGTGGGTGGGAAGGGGGGGGGGTCCACAGGTACACACACACATACAAACTCATAAACACACGCACACACACGCGCACACACACACACACACACACACACACACACACACACACACACACACACACACACATACACACGCACATATGGGTGTGTTTAATTGAATATATTTTAATTGTATAGTAGATATAATTATACATTATATATTTAAATAAACACAAGCACACACACACGCACGCACGCACACACACACGCGCGCGCACACACACACACACACACGCAACACGCGCGCACTACTTCCAGCCAATGAAAGGCGACGCTAGTGTGGTTGTGGTTTTGGCGACGATCGCTGCACTCACACGCGCTCACAAGCACACACGCGCAGAAACACACACACACACACACACACACACACACACACACACACACACACACACACACACACACACACACACACACACACACACAACACACAGACACGTGCACGCCCCCTGTGAGGTACTGTAGCAGCAGCGCGGGGGTGGGAGATGTTATCTGCAGACAATTGGATCAAACCCTCCAGCGCCTGAACACCACGGAGCAGAATCGGATGAACAGAGCGATAAGGCAAATGACAGTTCATTTTGGTTCCCTCAAAATAAAGACCTGATCCTTTGGATCTGCACCAAGTGTCATCATATCGAGGTAGAGATAATCACACAACAACCGTCGGCGATTTAAGATACAACAACAAAAAAACATTTTCCTTATCTCACACAAGCTCAACTCTTTCGGGTCTCATTACTGCAAGCCTCTTTCTCTAGTTTCAGCACGATAAGCGTGACATCCTCTGCACTGGTGGGTTGAGGTTGGACCACGTCGTTGTGTGCGTAAGGTATGCGAAGGGTATCGCATCCTCTTGGAGACCCGGTAGGGTGAATAATAGATGGCGCTCCACAGACGCACGGACACTACCGCTATTGCGCCATGCAGTCCACTTTGGAACCATCATAAATATTACAGCAGCACTTGACACGACAGTGGGAGAATTTAGCCTACACACGACGCGGGGAATTACTGTTCTACATTAGCGACGCATCTTTCCAAGCGACCCACACGCTGGCTGTTCAACTTTGATTAATTGCAATCACTTGTTTAACCTGTTGGAATATGCTGCACGCAGCGGAATCTTTATAAATCGGGAAAAAGCGTTTAAGCACGCACACGCTTAGGATCCGTGCAACTT
>NC_044061.1:4297390-4349890 GCF_902167405.1 Gadus morhua | reverse complement strand
AGCACGCGCTGCAACGCATGAAGGAGGCTGCTTGAAGGCTCTCTGCCAAAGGCATACATGGAGGGATGGGTGGAAGGATGGCCGGGAAGATGAAAGGAAGCGTGACCGAGAGCAGCTAGTGGTTAGAGGACTGATATATGGTATGTGGGCGCCCACTGTGTACTGGGGGGGTGTATTGTATATATTTCATGTGTGATGGTGAGGAGAGGGGCACCCTGGATCAGAGTGTTATGAGGATATGGATAGAACGTATGTGGGGGCTTACTGTGTCGGGGGGGTGTATTGTATATATTTCCTGCGTGAGGGGGAGACGAGAGGCACCCTGGATGTGTATGAGAGTGTTATGAGGTTTTGCGAGGAGGTGGGTGGGGTTCGGGGGAGGAGGAGGGGGGGGTTGGGGAGAGAGGGGGAGGCTTGTGGACGACAGACAAGAGAGAGAGCGAGAGTCTCGCTGTCTCTCACACACAACGCCGCTCCAAATGTGCAGTCATGCCGCCACCTCCCTGCTACAGCTCGGAGCCTCACCCGCCAGCGAGAGACGGGCGAAACAATATTAGATCGGCCCATGTCCGTGCGATTGGCAATCAGGGATCTTCCAGCCAGGGCTGTCGTAGCGCGGGTGCAACAGTAGTTAGAAATTGCTTCACCCTTTCCTCCCTGTTGCTGGGGCCAGTAAAACAAACAAACCGAGTCACAGAGCCTCCATCAGTCCTCAGCTCGTTATGTCTTTATTTGTTTCTGAGGAGGATCCTGCGCGTGCCCGGGCTGCAGTGCCTTGCTCGACGGCGCCTCGTGGTTTGTGCCGGCGTGTGCAGACGTGTGTCTACATCTGCGCGCCGAGAGAGAGCAAAAAAAAAAAAAAACACGATTCCTCTGCGACACACGTAACAAGCCGTTTGCCATTAATCCGAGCCCCAATTTCCAGCTGCTTAATTATTCATCACAGCAATCAAGTACTGCGCTAAGTCATCCGACTTGAACACTGTTGACTCAAACACAGCTGCCTGCGCCACTGCCAGCATCGCCGGCCTGCCATCGAGAAGCCCGCGCTCTCGTTCCTCCCACACTTTGACTTTGAGTCTGGCTGCCCCCCCACCCCCCACCCGCCACCACCACCGCTACTAGTTTTCTTTGCTGTATCCTCGTCTTGTCATCCATGACCAGTCTGGGCGCTACGGCCATCAATCACTCGGCGGCCACGGCCTCTCCCACCAACCCCTCCTGCGTCTACAGATTACCATTCCTTTGATTCGTTTGAGGGGAGATTCTAGGCCAGGTTGGAGTTTCTCTGCTCTTTCTCCTCTTATAGGTGGTTCTCGTCCCCAGGAGAAGGTCTGCAGCCGGCAGCCCGGGATTCGGTCACTGGAGGAGAAGTGTGTTGTGGGCTGCCCTAGTTTCATCATTATCTCTGTTTTAATGGGGCAGAGGATCAACTAAATATAGCAGTGCAGCGGGCTCGTTCACACTGCGGTGAGCCCGTCAACACAACACGGCTGCTTCTGTTGTTCGTCACGACTGTTTCAGATGCTGAATATATATACCAGGTGAGCTGGAACGTCAATATTAACAAGCAATTACGTTTTTACGTCATCGTGTTCCATCCGTCTGAATGGAACACGCATACACGCACACGGTGTAGTTTGGCTCGTGAAAAAGGTTTGGAAATAAGACATTGACAGATTATTTTTCACACAGAGCAGGGCGTCCACGCTCATCGCAGAGAAGAGGCGAGCCGAGGTGGCGAAACTGTTTGACATCGTTATAAATAAATAAACAGAGTCTTGAGAAGTGAGTCAGAGTGTTTACCGATGTGTAACACTCGCCCGTCTCGCCGCACAGCCTTCCTTTTGATGAAGCGCAGTCTGTCGCACGGCTGTCAGCTTACCCACGGGACCAGAAACGGGGAGAAGGGAATTATTCTACCCATAGAGACAAACTTTCCGTCCTTTGAGCATGAGAAACCCCCCCCTCCCATGCTGAGAGGAGTCGCTCGTTGGGAAGATCAAGGCATCGTGTATCTTGGTCACGTTGCTGGCCGGTAACTAATTAGTTGGAAAGAAAAAGCTGTGGATATGACTTCCGGTTACGTAAGACGGAATGTTTGACATTGACGCTCATTGTCTTCAAATTTGAATTCTAGCTACAGCTCATCGGTGTGCCTTCAGCAACGCCTCAGTAGGTTTCTCCAAAAAAAAGGAGTCTTGTTCAATGTGACTTCAACTTATTTTTCACGGTTCACCCACAATGGCTTTCACTTTATTTCGCCGCTCCGGGCTATAATCCTGTTAGTACATTTAATGGGTTTCAGCTCCAGTTTAGACACTTCTTACCCCACCTGGGAAATGTCACGATAGCCTTTTCAGATCTCTCACACACATATGCACAACACAACGCAATCCAAGTGCTAGGGCACACACGCACAGACACACACACACACACACGCGCGCGTGCGTGCGCACGCACATACACACGCGCACAAACACACACACACACACGCGCACAAACACACACACACACACACACACAAAAAGAAGATGCCAATAATATCTATTTTGCTGACGTGACTGTCTCTATCCGTTTCCCGCCTGGAGGTTGGCACTGCAGAGCAGATTCAATTTGTCTTTATCAGAATGCCATCTCCTTGATGTGCTCCCTCTCCTCCCCTCTCCTCCCTGCTCCCTCCCTCTCTTTCTGTCATCTTATCTTGCTGTCCATCTGTCCGCCCGTCTGCCCGTCCTCCCGTGCATCCTCCCCTTTCCTTCCTCGATCCAACCTTTCCTTTGGACCGCCGTCTACATGTAAACACCGTAACCTTTTCCTCCTCCGCCTCCCCCATCTCTCAATCTTTACCTCCCCCTCCCCCCTAATGAGATATGTGTCCTTTGGAGTCTGTCCCTTACCTCCTATGTGAGTTCTCTCTCTCCCTCTCTCTCTCTCTCTCTCTCTCTGTTTCTCTGTCTCTCTCTTTCTCCCCCTTCTTCTTTCTGTCTTTATCTCTCTGTCTCTCTCTAGCACACGTTCACAGAGTGTGTGTGTGTGTGTGTGTGTGTGTATTTGTGTGGTTGTGTGTGTGTGTGTGTGTGTGTGTGTGTGTGTGTTTGTGTGTGTGTGTATGTGTGTGTGTCTCTGGATGTGTATGTGTGTGTGTGTGTGTGTGTGTGTGTGTGTGTGTGAATGTCTGTCTGTGTGTGTGTGGGCGTGTGTGTGTGTGTGTGTGTGTGTGTGTGTGTGTGTCTGTGTCTGTGTCTGTGTCTGTGTCTGTGTCTGTGTGTGTGTGTGTGTGTGAGACAGATGATGATGATAACAGGGTTGGGAAGCCTCGGGCCAGAGGTGAACAGCAACAGGATGAGTACAGATTTCTAACCTGCAGACGCCTGTCTCAGGATTAATAGCCAGTATAAACGGGGTAAGGGATCATAAAACCTAGTGCTTATGAGTTGTATCACGTAACACAATACATTATCCCACAATGGAGTCATATCAATCACAGCAGCATAGCAGAAAACAGAGCTAGCATGAATATAATAGGCTGATGTTTTATTTATTGTGTTTATCTATTTATTCAAAGCATCGTTTGTAAGAGTAATAAGAGCATTTATTATCTCTAGAGCAAAACAACAACATAATCGTTGGTAATTTATTGGTGCCGCATCCTGCTTGAGTCAGTTGGTATCAGCAATGAATATTAATCAGGAGTAAAATGTGCCATTCCTCAAAATGCAAAAAAAAAATCAAAAAAAAAAATCGTGTTTGCGGTCTATTTATTCCATATACGTCGCTTGAATGACACTTAGACTACCGCACTTATGTGTGTTTAAAAAAACAACGACATTGGATATTCTTTCCATTCGACATGCGGTGAACTGAATCGAGTTGGACTGAGAGACATCTTCAACCCTGTAAACAGTGCCTGTTGCCAAGAGAGGCCGGACGGCTCATCAAATCTGACGGACATCCCGGCGGAAAGCCTCAGCGGCAGAGACACATACCTCGTCTCTCCCGGGGACGCGTGGGATGATAATGAGCAGCGAGTGGCCTAAGACGGCTACTCTCTGAACACCGCGCTACAACACCTTCTGTCATTTGGACACCGCCTCTCAGCAGACCAGGAGGAAGCTGTCCCTGGTGCGTCCGTAATGAGGAGGAGGAGGAGGAGGAGGAGGAGGAGGAGGAGGAGGAAGAGGAGGAGGACAACGACGGCGACGACTACAGTGATGCTGAGGTGAGAATGATATGACAACAGTGTTGATGATGTTGATGAAGACTACAAAGCTGACGACGATGATGATGTGGATGATGATGATGATGATGACAACGCCAGAAAAGAAGATGACGTTGATGATGAAGACTACAAAGATGATGACGATGGTGAGGATGATGATGAGGGGAAGAGGCAGGTATGCAGCCCCTTAACGTCTGGTCGGGTGTTGTTTGATTCGGTTGGCTGACTGCTGAACTTTCATTCTGACTTCTAGGCTTATATTAAATGTCAGCCAGTCGGCTTGAGATCCTCCAGCACATTGCTCTGGCTTTTCTACGTGCAATCTGCAGGCAGAATATTAAATTGCGAAATAGTCCTTAGAATAACTTCAACTAACTTCTTTCTCTGTCTATGTATATCTTGTATATCAATGAGTAGTGTATATAACTGTTATTGTTAGTTAATGCATTTGGTTAAATAAACTAAATACACTATTTCAGTGTGTATCCTTCTGCCTCCAATATTTCTATCAAGCGTTAAAGGCAAAAAGTAAAGCGACTTGAGGAGAGTAGAATCTGCTTCGGTCGGACTGCAGTCTCTCGGAGTCGGTGGGGTGCGGAGGACTGCAGTGTTCCTGGCTCTCCAAACCACTCCAGGGTCCTTCTCATGGGTTAGAGCAGCCAGCACGTTGCTAAGGCGTGTAGACCAATAGGACATGGGGCGCCAATCCAGATTGATGTGTGATCCGATGGGAGCACACGGAGAGAGAAAGGTGTACCGAGAAACCCGCTATTTCTTCTTTTTTCTGTGGGAGGTGTGAAACGAAGTGGCAGCCATTATCATGTTGCAAAACGGCCCTGATTAAGACGACTACACAGCCGTGTTACACGCACAGGCGACACCCCGATTCAGAGGGGATTTGGCAAATGTATTCATAGTGCATCGCACACCGCGCGTCGCCCAAACATCACGCTGGATCAGCTGACAAGTCTCTCTCTCTGGCTTTTTTTTTGCCATAACAACCTTAGTTCCAGACACGAGTTCCTCCGCGAACAGAGCAGCGAGCGACTCCGGGCGAAAAACAGTGAGCTGAGCATTCTGCTCCGTCAGTCTGATGGAGGCTGACAGGATCCTCTCAAGCTGGTCAGGCTCCGCTCCCAGCAGAGAAGGGGCCACTATCGACCCGACCGGTGGTCTGGACCCCCCCCCCCACATCGCCCCACATCGCCCCTCACCCCTCTGGCTCAGAACACAAACACAAACACAGCACAGCACTCTGGACTGGCTCCACCCGACCAGGAAACCACTGAGCAACAACGCTGGGGTTCTGCCAAGCACATTGAGCCACAGGTGCAGGCTAGTTATCCTTTCCATTATGCTTTCAGGCACACTCAACCCGCGGCTGTGCTGCACTCAACCCTCGAGGCGTCCGGCTAATGATGGCATGTAACAATGTGAACCGCATAGCGCGTGTGAATGCCTTCTGACGAATGCTATGGCAACATTTTGTGTTCGGGGATGAATCACGGAGCATGAATACAGAGCATAACACAACAGATTCATCGCATTCAGTACCAACAAACGTGCAAACACACAAGAGCGCACGCACGAGCACACACACACACACACACACACACACACACACACACACACACACACACACACACACACACAGACAGATACAGACACACACAGACACACACACAGAAATACAAAAACAAGGAAACGCCAATTAATGGAGAAACAGGCACTGCATGAGATGAATTATGAATGAGTGGACAGATGTAACAGAGAGCGATTCTGACCGGCATCAGAGACACCTTGTGTCTTCACACAACCATCAAAAGCTATCATCCTACTACAATCACCAAGAGAAAGCCAACATCTCAAATCCCTTTCCTTTGTGTTTGTTTTCCTCTAGTTAATGATTCATAGTCAGTAGTACTATTATATAAAAACAATGGCTACAGTTTATGCCCGGTTGAATGCCTATAGTTTGTGATAAACCAATTGACCAACAAATCTCGTAACATAAAGAAGGAACAGCATGGAAGACACACTGTTGAAAACATTCCATTCTTTTGTGACTTGATGGCAGAAAACACCTTGGAATCATTCAATGGTCATGTTTACAGTGTCGGAGCTGAGAGCTGGTGTGACTTACACAGGGTCTTACCAAAAATAGAATTATGGTAATCCACGTACTTGCCTTTATATTTGCATCTTGGTTTTACTTTCATGTGCTGGCGGTTGTCTATATATAAGCCGGGTGACGTGGGTGTATATAAAGACACGGTTTATATCTTCACTAAAGCGTGCCTACACACTTTGCAATTGCAATCTGCCTAGTTTTCCGGAACAAATACATTTTCTTGGCACTTAATGTATCATTTATTCAAGCTTTGATAGAACAGGAATTAATAATGCACACATTTGAACACACGACCATGGAAATTGAAGACAGACAGACAGACGTAAGGAGATAGAAAGATAGATAGTAAATAAATAGATAGATAGATAGATAGATAGATAGATAGATAGATAGATAGATAGATAGATAGATAGATAGATAGATAGATAGATAGATAGATAGATAGATAGATAGATAGATAGATAGATAGATGGGATCCATCACAGAATGCCTCTATTGTTGGCTGTTGAATTTCAACAACACATGCTAACAGTTGTACAACACTATGGCCAATGAAGATACACTGTAACAAGTGCTCTTTCTCGCTCTCTGTCTTTAGTCTCTGTACCCAGTGCAGAGGTTCAGAGTAGGGACTGAGACTAGGAGGTGCACACTGGCAATTTATGCCATATTTCAGCATAATCCTAAAACTGCAGCTGGACAACTCTGATCCTCTGAGTCCAATTAGTGTGTGTGTGTGAGTGTGTGTGTGTGTGTGTGTGTGAGTGTGTGTGAGTGCGTTTGTGTGTGCATGCGTGAGTGCATGTTTGTGTGTGTGTGTGTGTGTGTGTGTGTGTGTGTGTGTGTGTGTGTGTGTGTGTGTGTGTGTGTGTGTGCTGTGAACACCGTTAAGAGCCTCCGACATCCCAATCCTTCTCCCCTCCCACTGTCACCCCCCTCGGTTTATTGGAGTGGAGACCCGTCGTCTGTGAACACACACAAACTCACGATCTTGAAAGAAAGCAGACATCACGCACACATGTATTATATGAACCCATGAGAAATCAATAGCCTCCTCATGAAGGGTGGAATGTGTGCAACAAGCTACAAGAATTATGCTTTTCACAAACCTTTTGCACATGAGCTGTGCTGCACTCTTTATTTTATACACATCCCTGTCCCGCTGGGTTCCTCCCACCCCCAGCCCCCCGATCCCTCACATCCTTCCTGTTCCTGTCCCCTCCCCTGTTTAATGGCCCTCCACCCCCCGCCCCTTCCACCAGCCCCTCAACCCCCCCCCCCAGCCCCCTCTCTCTGTATCTCATCTCATCCGTGCCTCTCCCGAGGTGTGTTCATGGTGCCTGGCCATCTGTGCAGGCACCCTCACACACACACGTGCACGCAGCCATGCACCCACCCACACACACACACACACACACACACACACACACACACACACACACACACACACACACACACACACACACACACACACACACACACACACACACACACACACACACACGCACGTGTGCCTGCATGCATGTGCACGCACACACACACACACACGCACACGCACACGCACACGCACACGCACACACACACACACACACACACACACACACACACACACACACACACACACACACAAACATACACAGATGCCCTCACATGCATGTGCACACACACACTCACACACACACACACACACACACACACACACACACACACACACGCACACACACACACACAAATACACACAGATGCCCTCACATGCTGGACACACACACACACACACACACACACACACACGCACACACACACACACTTACACATACATGCGCCCGCATACGTATGTGCAAACATACCGACATACACACTCACACACACACACCAACACACATAACACCCCCCGCCTCACCTATTGCTATACCGTGGATGCTCTGCCATCCAACAGCCTCTCCTCACCCATCTGTCGGTCCAGGGCGGGGTCAGTCCAGGGCGGGGTCAGTCCAGGGCGGGGTCAGGATCTGGGCGGGCAGCCAAGGCAGCTGTCCAAAGGGATGACCCGGTGGCTGGGGGAGTCGCCAGGGCACACATACTGTCTGTCTCTCCCCCCCCCAACACCAGCACCAGGGAGCGGCTGAGGGGGAAGAACTGTGCTTTGAACACTGTAGCTATGAGAATATCGGCTCCGCCAAACTTATTCTACAACATTGCCTCAAAAGGAGATTTCTCTGGACAGCATCATGTGTCAAGAGCTATACGATAAGTTTAAAATATCGGTCAGGGAAGGCGTTCAGAATGTATGCATATCACGGAAATGTCATCGGTTATCTGACGGTTATCTTCAGGCACGTGTGGCTTTTTTACACCGTACATTCTCAACAAAAGTGCATCTTTGATAACGATCAATAACTAAACATGACATATGAAGACTCTTACATGACGATTATAATTAATCATTTGATGGATAATATAAATGGGAATCCATCAAACTCTGTTCAACCGTGAATTACCTGGGCTATTCATTCCCTCACTGGCACATTCTTCAGTTTGAGTTACTTGCACACAGCATAGGGTACTGTCATAGAATATATTTAATAACAAGACCTCAGAAATCCCATGGTTGCATACACCGGCCTTCAAGAACTCTGCCTTGGAAAATGTCTGATGCTTGTATTACATCCATCCATCCAGGCATCCATCCCTCCATCCCAATCCTCTGGGATTCATATCCCATTCACACCCTGGAAGAGACAGACACCCTTCCTGGAAGTGCGACAGTGTTAGACGAGGAAAGGGATAGAAGGAGACGGGGAGACGCCGGGACAGAGGTGTGACATCTAAATGAGTTGTGCACGGGGAGGGAGGGGGCGTGTCTAGGAGGAAGGAAGGGTCGGATTGGCTGCACGGCATGCGTCAAACGATGGCTACAGTATAGGGATCGCTTCCAGGCAGGGGCAAGACAGAAATAAAAATATTTGACTCACTGCCATAACCTCAACCTGACTCACTAACTCACCTGAAGGACATATTTCTCAATTTCTCTATACTAAAAATGGAGAATTTTCTAAATAATAATAACAATAAACATATGTCCTGTTAAGCCCTTTGAGACTGTAGCTGTGATTACAGTAAGGGCTTTACAAATACAATTTAATTTAATTTAAAATATAAACAACAACGGCATCCGTCTGTGAGTTCAACTTTAAATAAAGTTGTGTTTGCTTTTGTTGTGACTTAAGACAAAAACTGAATTCACGTATTTATCGAAAAATATCTCAGATTCAACGTAATCATCTGATGCGTAACAATAGCTCACATCAACAGTGCGTCCCAAAAAGGCAGCACCATCGGGTGGTATGGATAATCACTCTACATCTCACTCTCCGCTTCCCTCTCTTCTTAACGGCACTGCGTGTCCTCCCTCGAACGAGGCACTCCTTTAGGACTGCTCTACTTACGCTTGAGTCGAAAGGAACGTGTGACAGCCGAACGGATTGACCTAACTTCTGTCTCGCTATCTCCAGAGGGCCGTGCGTCATGTGTCAGTTTCAAGCTGCTCCCCCACTCCCCGTGGAGGCCAGGAGGGGGGAGGCAACATGCAGATGGGACTGTGGTGACACACATCTGATTCCAGAGCAGTTGTGTTTGGACGTCTTTGGACCCAGACCCGGCCTCGTTCTCTCAGGCTCATCGTTTCTGATCTAGTTCTAATTACAGTAATGTGAGTCAGGGAGAGAGACAAAGTCATTCATCCGAATTTAAATTGAAAATGTGTTAATGTTTATTCTTTATTTTCTACATTCTAATACTTATTTTTTTCAATTGCTTGAACACTATAGACACATGCTTAGACCAAAGTAACTTGTTGTTACTATAACTTAAACATGTGACAATTCCTTAAGCTAAAGCGCTGCTTTGCACTTTAGTTGCTATTCTGCAACACACTTGCTCCTTTCTGCAACACAATTGTTCCTGCACACTACACACTATTTCAAACATAAGACACTTTAAGACACATACTAAACACATTGGGTAATTGAAAATACTTAAATACACAACTAAAAACACTTTTTTGTGCACGTCCCGGGGCAGCGCGGGGGAAATATATCATTGTGTGCCGCCATAAGCCTTCGAGGGTAACCGCACCATCATGCAAAAATAGGTCCCTACAATACCCAACATATCATCACACTTCTAGATGCACTTCATGATGCAGCTGAATAGGACAGATCAGAGCAACGAAGGTTTGTTGTTGTCTGGGATAACGTAAGTTACGGATGTAACTATGGATCTGTGAGACCGAGGGATGACCGTCACTACGGTCTAAAAAGGAATGAGTACATCGTTCTGCCTATCACCGAAACCATATGTCAAAAAACGTCATGCCCATGACCTCCGGAAGCAGAACCTCCTGCGCTTGTAAATAGCATGGATTGCTACCGGTTCGTCCTCCTACCTTGATCGCCTCAGGCTGTTCTGAGCGACAGAAGATAGTGACGGTCATCCCTCGGTCTCACAGATCCATAGTTACATCCGTAACTTACGATCTGTATCGACCTCACTCTGACCGTCACTACGGTCTAAAAAGGGATGACTAATACCAAAATGGTCGCGAGGAACGTATTGCTAAAATTGTTAAAAATTAACTTAAAAACCTCGCTCGGTCATGGACATGAGGGCGGCATTGCCGACCGAAGCCGGGCGAGTTACAACCACCCTATAAAATCTTGTGAACGTGCATGGCGTAGACCATAAAGCCGCTGCACAGATGTCATCAGCTGGCACTCCCCTAAGGGCCGCCCAGGATGTTGCCATACTCCTGGTTGAATGAGCCCTTAAACCAGGCGGAACTTGCATCCCGCTCGCTTTGTAGGCATGCGAAATAACGTCTACCAGCCAATGGGACAGCCTCTGCTTTGAAAGAGGTAAACCCCTCTTTGCTACCCCGTAGCAGACGAAAAGTTGGGAGTGTGCTCCCCTTAGCGGCTGTGTATGGGTCAGGTAAGCTCTCAAGGCCCTCACTGGGCACAAAGTGAGCAACCTCTCCTGCTCTGCCTGTGAGGCAGAGGCGGGCTGAAACGCATCCACCTCCAAAACCTGATTAATGGACTGCCTATTAACAACCTTTGGCAGGAAGGCTGGATTTGGCCACAGTGACACACTGGTGCCACCTTCCCTCCACCTAAGGCAATCGTCACTGACAGAGAGGGCACACAGCTCCCCAACCCGTCTTGCAGAGCAGAGGGCTAAAAGGAATGCTGTTTTCAATGACAAAGAGCGTAGATCGGCATCCGCAATGGGCTCGTACGGAGCTCCAGTGAGTGATGCTAAAACCATCGGGAGGTCCCAGCCTGGTGCCCGTAGGGTACGGGCTGGGCGCAAACGGCGTGCTCCCTTCAAGAACTGGCCCACCAAGGGATGCCTCCCGAGAGGCCCGTTGTTCGTGCCCTGGTGGAAAGCAGAAATGGCAGAAGCGTAGACTTTCACCGTACTGACCGCCTTGCCTTGGTCCAACTGGG
The DNA here is from genome assembly GCF_902167405.1 of Gadus morhua. Lineage (NCBI taxonomy): Eukaryota > Metazoa > Chordata > Actinopteri > Gadiformes > Gadidae > Gadus > Gadus morhua. The sequence continues at coordinate 4,338,030 of NC_044061.1, read as the reverse complement.
ACTGCAAGAAACGCAGCACGTGAGGCACAGGGCAAGCCGCTGCTGGCTCAATATCCATACTCTGGCACCAGTCTGAGAAAATTCTCCACCTGAGCGCATAGCTGGCTCTAGTTGATGGAGCCCTAGCGTTGTTGAGTGTCTCCTGAACAGACGCATCTAAACGCTCAGTGACGGGCTCTGTACTGGCCAAACCCAAAGGCGCAGGGCGACCGGGTTTGGATGCCATATCTGCCCACCTGCTTGTGCCAGCAGGTCTGCCCTGCTCGGCAATTGCCATGGCTGACCCTGCAGTAGCTGGAGCAGATCTGCAAACCAGGGTCTCGCTGGCCAACGTGGGGCAACCAACAGGACTATGTGTTGGCCCTCCTTGATCCTCTGCAGAACCTGAGGGATGAGAGGGATCGGAGGAAAAGCGTACAACAAGCCTGTCGGCCACTCTTGTGATAGAGCATCCAGGCCCAAACTGCCCCCCTGCCCCCTGAGAGAGTACCACTCTGGGCAGTGGGTTGTTTCCGCTGACGCAAACAGATCCACTTGCGCAACCTCGTAACGCATCCAGATCTGTTCTACAACGTCTGTGTGCAGTCTCCACTCTCCCGGGAGTGGTCCCGTCCTGGAGAGCATGTCGGCCGCACTGTTTGCTACGCCCGGAATGTGCACAGCCCTTACTGAGGCAAGTCGAGGCCATGCCCATGTTAGTAGTTCCTCCGCCACCTGGAGGCATCTCCGGGACTTTGTCCCCCCCTGGTGATTGACGTGATACACCGCTGAGGTGTTGTCCGATCTCACCAGAACGTGGTTGCGCTGTATCGCTGGCAGGAATCGCTGAAGGGCGAGGTGAATGGCCTTCAATTCGAGGACATTTATATGCTCCGATGTCCACGGAGGTTGCCAAATGCCCCTTGCCGAACGTCCTTCCCAGACAGCCCCCCACCCTGTTAGGGATGCATCTGTCGAGATGACCTGTCTCCTGTGTGGAAGACCCCCCAGGGGGACACCTCTGAGCAGGAACTCCCTGTTCCTCCAAGGACGCAGGGCCCAAATGCAAGCTCGAGAAACACACAGCTTGACCTGCCTGTCGTCTCTTGGGTGGAGTTGGAAAGCATTGAACCAGCACTGGAAGGGCCGAGACCTCAGCAGACCTAGTGGAACCACTACAGCTGCTGCAGCCATCAAGCCCAGCAGTCTCTGGACTCTGTTGGCGGTAACCAGCTTGCCCAGCCGAAAATGCCTCAGGGTCTCGATCAAGCTGTCCGCTCTCCGACCAGTGAGAGACGCTTTCATACTGGCTGAATCTAAGTGAATCCCCAGGAACACTGCCTGTTGACGGGGCTGCACATTGCTCTTCTTCCAGTTGACTGTAAATCCCAAGAACTGGATGTGGGCCAGCAATGTATTGGTGTCGCGCACTACCTGCTCTCGAGAGGGGGCGCAAATAAGCCAGTCGTCCAGGTACGGGAGTATCTTCAACCCCCGTGCCTGTAGTGGGGCTAGTGCGGCGGAGACCACTCGGCTGAAAACTCTTGGGGCCAGTGAGAGGCCGAAGGGGAGGACCTGGAACTGGAACGCCCTGCCCTGGAAAGCAAACCGGAGGTATGGCCTGTGTTCCGGGCAGATTGGGACATGGAAATAGGCGTCCTTTAAGTCCAGAGACGTAAACCACTCTCCCTGCTGAATTGACCTTATCACCACTGCGGTGTGGACCATTTTGAATGGCAACACCTTGAGGTACTGATTCAGGGGCCTTAGATCGAGGACAGGCCGCTGACCGCCGTCCTTTTTGGGCACAATAAAGTATTTGGGATAAAACCCAACTTGCTGTGCGCTGAGTGGTACCTCTGCTATGGCACCTTTTAAAAGTAGCTCCTGGACCTCCTTGTCGAGCACTGACTTTAAAATTGGGTCTTTTACAGGCGTTACCTTGACCCCTAAAAAAGCCGGGGGCCGCCGTCGAAATTGTAGCCGGTACCCACGGGCTACTGTTGCCACAACCCAAGGGTCTGGCACAATCCCCTCCCAGGAGATCCGAGACAACTGGGAAGGGCATCCGACAGGCAGCCCCTGACCGCTATGCAGCACCGCCGCGGCGGCCTGCGTACTTGCCCCTACTTGGTCTCCGTCCCCGTCTCCCTCTAGATTGAGGATCTCGGGCTGGACCTTGGTTTGCCGCCTGAACAGGCCGGTCCCGAAAGTTACCAGCTGTCCGTGAAGGCCAGCTGGGCCGCTGTTGCCTGGGCCTACCCCTTGGTGCTTGGTTAGCGGCTAGCCCTGTTCTAATACATACGCGCTGGACCGCCTCCCTAGACGCTACAGCACGTTCAGTGCGGTCCAACACCGTCTGGGTCTCCGGATGAAAAACATGCCCAGGTGTCACAGGGAGGTTGAGCAGCTCCGTCCTGATGGCCTCTGGCAGAGAGGTCTGCGCAAGCCACACCTGCCGACGGCACAACACTGCAGCCGCCATCGAATCTCCCACGTCACGTGTAAGCTGGGCGTGAGCCGATAGGGCAGCTTCCACCAGGCCCATGGCATCTCCGTCCGCCGGGTCTAGCGTCCTACGCAGAGCCGCCAGTGTCATAGCTAGAGCGTTGCCTGTGCGGGCTGCTCGTGCCGATGCATTAAAGGAGCGAGTGACCAGACGATCCGTCTTTGCACACTCCTTACGTGGGCAACTTGGGTTGGAGGACACCCGGGCAGGGCCCAGCGGTGTCAAGGAGGCAATTAACGCCTCCACTGGTGGCATGTCCCCAAGCCCTGTTTCAGCTGGGTAAACAGTCATTGCCAGCTGACGACAGCCTGCATTAAACTGGGGCCGCTTCGAGGCCCTGCCCCAACTGGACGTGAGCATCCTGGTGTAGTCCCCTGCCACAGGAATAGAAGGTGGGGGGCTAGTGTGCGAGACGCCATCCCAAACACCCCCCTGAGGGACTGGGTCCGGTGTGGGGGGCTGGAGGCCCAGGATGTTAGCGGCGCTCAGCACCCTGGACATCAGAGAGCTAACAGGCGTCTCCCCCACCCCTGTGGACTCATCTCTAGAGTCCGTACGTGGTTCACCACCGCGGCCAGCTCCACCTGTTGTGTCCTCCGTGGCCTGTGATGCCAGGAGAGATAACACATCATTGGCCTCGTCCTCTTGCTCATCCTGACTGTCAGGCCTGCGTAAGGGTAAACCCTGCTGGCCTGATGGTAGGGATGGCGGGCCTCTCTGCTCCTCCAGCCTGCCTAGCCTTTCTGTTAGTGCTTGGAGGGCTGCGAGGATTTGACGCGACTCGGCGCTACCGCCCCCTGCTGCCTCAGCCGGGGCGGGGCGCTTCGCCGGCCTGGGGGTCTCTTCTTTGTCACACCTACGGGGAGACTCATACTGCTGATCTTCTGAATGTCTGCGTGTGTGCTTATGCCCACGCTTACGGGATCGGGGCGACGGAAGGGGTGAGCGTCGCCTCTCCGCCCTGCCCCCCTGCGCGTGACCACGCACCTGGTTGGCACGGCGAAGTCGCTCCCCCCTGGACAGGTCAACTGCTGCACTGCAGGGGTTGCCTACGTCCTCCAGCACGTGGACGGCCCCCAGGCAATCAGGGCACTCCCTGTGCCCATCGTCAGCGCTCATCGCCGCGCTGCAGATTCTGCAGTGGTGTGGGGCCATTCTGGCAAACTGCACTTCCCCCAACACCGAATAACCAGAGGGCTCTGGTAGCCGGCACGGGCGCGCGAACACACCTGACCCAGCTCACACTTGCCCCAGCGGCTGCGGACAGCGGCTATAGGGCGCTGTTGGATTAAGCACTTCTACCGACGCAAAGTCAGGAATACACCTTGGTGGCCGGCAAGGGCGCGCGGACGCACCTGACCCGGCTCACACTCCCCCCAGCGGCTGCGGACGGCGGCTATAGGGTGCTGTTTGATTAAGCACTTCTACTGACGCAAAGTCAGGAGTGACCACCCAGGTGAAGACAGTAATTGGCTGAATAATGACAATGCACACTAATTGGTAATTCAGAAAGCATACACTAATTCAGTACACCAAAATCATAAATAATTATTTATTTTAAATAAGAATCTCCACTCTACCTGGCTATTTAATAAATGGCAGTAGAGGAGCTAACCACAAATCAAAAGTATATGACACGATATTGTGCCTGCAATAATACAAATTATAGTGGCTCACGCCAGCGCACGGATGCACCAGCTGGCTTAATGCAAAGATTTAAATAAGGGAGACTTCACTCTGGGAATTTAACTCAAACAATATACTACCGGCAACAAACAATCTGCCCGTAGTGCAAGGTGGCCGGCAGGCACGCACGAATGCGTCGCAAAGGCTCGCCTTGTGTCTGGTCACAAACAGCAACTAAAAAGCGCAGCGGTGGCCCGCACCAGTGCGCGGACGCAACCTAGCGGGCTCACACAAACCGCACAGCTGCGGACAGCTGGCTAGGGTGCGCTAGTGCTCTACCAAACAAACGAAAAAGACAATTTATAGTCCAACGTTAAGTGATCTGTACGTTTAACGCAAGAGAGTTAACTACACAGTCCACACACTGATCAACAGGGACACAAAGGCGCCTGTACCCGTGGGTTACGATCTTGTGGCTGCGTGCTATGGCTCTGAAAAATAGATCAACGTCTTACCTGGTCCGGTGAGGCGATCAATGTAAAGAGGACGAACCGGTAGCAATCCATGCTATTTACAAGCGCAGGAGGTTCTGCTTCCGGAGGTCATGGGCATGACGTTTTTTGACATATGGTTTCGGTGATAGGCAGAACGATGTAGGCCTACTCATTCCTTTTTAGACCGTAGTGACGGTCAGAGTGAGGTCGATACAGATCGTTTGTTTCAATCGGGCTGTTTTGATCCGGAACTGGTACAACAACCATAAACAATTCTAAGTCGTATACTCGCCATTTCTGCACCCTATGGAAGGTTTTGTTTCGGCCTGCCCGCATGCCTCTTCTGTAGGCAATGGAACAGGCCTGCGGACTGCGGAGACATTGAGATAGGGTCAATCCATTGATAGATTCGGCACACAAGGCGAGGATCCATAAGCCTATACCCACGCACAATTGCCGTGTTTTTCTGTGTTTACTGTATGTACAGTTCAGTTGTGTATTTTTGGTAAATTGTTGTTATATTTTAGCTTAAACTGAATTTACTGAACTGTAAAGTAGTGTAATGCAATGTACAGTATTGAGTATTTGATTTTTTGGTTGTTGTGAAAACGTGCCTTCTGTGGAACTGAATAAAAACAGTGAATATGGAAGACTGCAGTGTTTTATATAAAGTAGACTAGTGTGTTGCTGCTGATCTGAAAGTGTATTCATATGATACAAGTGTGCATCATTTTGTCGTCAGAGTGACATTTTGACAAAGGATTGGTAGGTTTCGATAGAAGAGTTTCAATTTGACATAGATGTGAATGGTATATTTCTCTGTGTTGTTTCTTATTTGCTTGTGTGTTGAGTTTTGACACAATGAGCCAAGTTTGGCTAAATGTGTTCAAGCAATTGGAAAAAACTGTAATATACAGTATGGTCTTCCATAAATATCATACTGAACTTCATATCATCCAGCAGTATTCACAATAAGCAATCGAAAGCTCACCATCGTGGGACAGGGGCTTCAGGTATCTAAGTAGCTCATTAATCTTCTGCACGGGAGCATGAATGTGTGTATATCTAAGTGAGTGTATGTGTGTGTGTGTGTGTGTGTGTGTGTGTGTGTGTGTGTGTGTGTGTGTGTGTGTGTGTGTGTGTGTGTGTATGTGTGTGTGTGTGTGTGTGTGCTATCCACCTTCACCGATGCCGTCTACCCTCTCCTCTGTTAACAGGCTGTTGCTAAGATACCACCCGTTCATCTTCAATCCCACTCACAACCAGCCCTAGTGTGTGTGAGTGTGTGTGTGTGTGTGTGTGTGTGTGTGTGTGTGTGTGTGTGTGTGTGTGTGTGTGTGTGTGTGTGTGTGTGTGTGTGTGTGTGTGTGTGTGTGTATGTGTGTTTCGGTGGGGGTGGTACAACATACACACAAAACATACATACACACAAACTGGTCCAACATGTATACACAAAAAACACACACACACACACACACACACACACACACACACACACACACACACACACACACACCTATAAATCACCCCTGAACACTGCTGACATCTAAAAGGTCATTTCATGACACGAAGGGAAGTTTTCATACAATGGCTTCTGCTCACTGACCTCCCCCCACCTCCGGCTGGGTACACACAGATCACATTGATACCTCACAATCCTCCAAAGGCCACTAAATGGCTTTTCCCTTGTCCGTCCAATGTAATGTTATCTCTCACTCTTCCTCTCTCTCTACATCCTGGTGTTTGTGTGTGTGGGTGTGTGTGTGTGTGTTTGTGTGCGTTTGTGTGCGCGTGTATGTGTGTGCGCGTGTTTGTGTGTGTTTGTGTGTGTGTGTGTGTGTGTGTGTGTGTGCGTGCGTATGTGTGTGCGTTTGTGAGCGAGTGTGCGTGTGTTTTTATGTGTGCGTGTGTGTGTGTGTGTGTGTGTGTGTGCTCTATCTCTATAGGTATAGTGTATCCCCCCCCTCCAGTTGAAATCCAATGCCACCACACACACACACTCACAGACAAACACCCATATGGCTTCTCTGAATAATTCACAGCATTGTAAGGATGCTAGCGATGATGTGTGTATGTTTGTGTGAATGTTGGTGTGTGGTAGAGACTGGCGCTATATGTATAGGGAGGACGATATAAGAGCATGGAACTCAGTCTGGTGTGTAGGACCTAAACACACTTCTGAAGGGGACTGGTTGTTTAGCTACCTCATGCTAAAGATAAATTCCACAATGGATCACTAAATATGTCATTTAAGACAGTTTTAATATATAAATGGTCGTGTTTTGAGATATTATTATATTGTGTATAAAAAGCGGTCAAGGCAGTAGCCTAGTCCAAATATTTCAGTTCAGTGTAGTTCTAAATAGGTGTTGATGTTGGCCTGAAACAGCAACACAGGATTAGCTTTTCATGAAATGAAATTCAGTGAGAGCAGGGGATTAGCTTTTCATGAAATTAAGTTCACTGAAAGTGGTGGATTTGGGTGTGTTTTAGGTGTGCTGTGAAGCAGATTTATTTAGAAAGAGAGACTGTATTTAGAAGTGTATACCTATTCATTTAATGCTACGGGATAGTCTACTCGTGTTTAAATTAAAGTAAATTGAACTAAAAATATATATTATGTTGCCCAATCTATTTTTTAACATCAATCGAACCAGGATTCTCCTCGCTTGAAATGGTAAAATAGCGACCTCTATTGTCCAATAATAGCATCATATGGATTGTGTATAATATGAACATATGTATTTCAGTTCAAACATTGAAGTAAAGTATTAAAATGTTTATTCCAATTTTGTATGATCCCGCTAGGCTTATGTGAGGCAGTTCTTATACTGAATAAAGTGTTGACAGTTAAGTTTGTTGTCGTGGTCAGAAATGCTGCTAAAATTAGGATACAGTTCCACTTTCATATTTCCTTTTCTGAATGCTGATCTTGCAAGCCAGGTTTTTTCTTTTTTAAACAGCATTTATTAATTATGCATTAAGACAGTAAAGGGGGGTAGGGGGGTTACCTCAAGGTCATCCCTAAGAAGTCATTACAAACTAAGCAAGCCCATTTAAAAACAGTTTGTCATAGAAAGGCCAGAAAAACAAATCATTTCCCGTTAAAATACAAGATGGAAGTCTCCCAAGGACAATTAGGTATAGCTGGGTGGGATCCACATGCGCTGGATTTAGTAAAGGGAATAACATAAGGGAGGAAAGACCAAAGTGTTGATCCCATTCGATTTTAAACGTAAAGGAGAGGGTGTCAGCGAATGCGTCGTCCATCAGAGCATTGAATCCTGTCTTCAACTCAGTAGCCACCTGTAAGGGAACATCACAACACGTTATGCATGGTAAATAGACTGCATTTATTCTTGCGCTTTTCTAACCAGTAGCCGCTCAAAGGAGAAGCCCCTGACTGCAGCCCGCAGACGGAGCCCACATGGAGGGGGCGGGCACTCAGCCCACATGGAGGGGGCCGGCCCTCCGCCCACATGGAGGGGGCGGGCACTCAGTCCACATGGAGGGGGCCGGCACTCCGCCCACATGGAGGGGGCGGATACTCATGCTGCGTTCGAGTATTCTCTGCGAACCGACTCGGATCTCGGATCTGACGCCACGCCCGTCCACATCGAGGGGGCGGCCACTCAGTTCACATTGAGGACTGGTCAAACAGCATGTGCAGCATCTGATCCCGTTTCTGACCTGAAATTAGCTGAAATGTACCTGAAATTACCTGAAATTAGAGTGTGCCCGCCCGAGCTAGTGATGCCTAAAACATGCAAGTAAGTGAGACTGTCAAAATGCCTATATTTAGTAATATTCATGCAATTATGTATTATGTCTTGTTAACTACTTAATCGTCTTTTAAGTTTTAGTTACACCTAGCATGTTCGCCCCAACATGCTAGGTCAATTTTCAGCATCATAAGGTTGAGTGATATAGTCATGTCATACACCGTTTGAAAGCTTAGAATCTGTCAACCAATGTCAACCATTTGGTGGAATAAATATGTTTAGTGAATATAGATCAAATATATCCTAGTGTCTTGGGTCAAAATAGCCCCCCTCACCCTCCTCCTCCCTTGGTCCATTCTAACTTTATCGTAGTTGTGGATATCCTTAGCAATGAGTTGATACTTCATGTTGGGTCTTGAAATGTTCATAAGCGTCCACAGAAATCGAATATCAATATTATTTTAGTCTAATTACATTGTGTATATGCACAAGCCATCTTATACAAAGCAGCCGAAAAATAGAAAACCGAAACGCTGCAATGTTTTTTTGTAGAAAACTGCTTTTATGTTTATACTGGTTTTCTTTGACTTTTAGAGACACGTCAGTGTAATTGTGAATGGCGAGAGCCCTGAAATACAGCTGGACAGCAGCGGTCTACATCACTGCCCCTTCTGCAGATACAAAGGGTCAAAATGTGATATCGACCATCACATTAAATGCCATGCCTCGGTTAAATACAGAGGTACATTTTCTTATTTTTTTATTATTATTATTTATATTATTATTGTTATTATATATTTGTATGTATGTAATGTATGCCGTTTACTCACCAAGGTCTGCAGAGGAGCTTTCAGGAAGCAGGAAGAGAAGACGGGAGGAAAAAAAAGCTACAGGTACGTGTCATATACTGTAATGTGTGATGTTGTCTTAGAGCAATTGTGAAAGACTATAGTCTTACCACCCTCCCACCACTAATACATTTCAGGATAAAGATCTCTGCACAAAAAGGGCTAGAGTTGCTCCAACAGCATCCAGCTCTGAAGGATCAGGTCATGTATAGACTGTTAATCCAGGTGAATCCATGTAGGCCTGCACATATTCAGAGTGTTTGTGAGATATGATTGATTCTATTAGGCTTCTACTTCCAAATTAAGTTGTACACATATCTCCATCAATATACAAGTTATAGCCTACTCCATGGCTGATCTATTGCGCATACTAGGGCCTACTTTTATTATTCCATTGTATTGGCCTACTCAACATTACAGACAACAATCTGTTTTATTTCCAGACAAAACTGAAGACCAGAAACTGGAACCTGGGAACCTGGTATATAATATGTGTGTAATGTTGGAGGTTGTTTGTATAGCCAGATGAAATAGTCTGATGACTAGTTGAATAGTGTTTTTTATCACTGAAAACTCATCAGTAGTAGTAGCCTTTGTTTGCATACCATTTTGTGGTTTTGGGAGGGTAGGGTGTCAAGTACAGACACAAATAATTTTTCTTTCTTCTTCAAGGAAGATTATGTTGTCCTGAAGGACACAATTCAGGCAGCAGCATGGTGCCAGTTACAGTCCTTCAAGGACAGCGTTTCTCTCCCAGAGGTCATTGGGATGGAAGGTTGGGAGCAGATGGCAGCTTCAACACAGCGCAAATCCCATGACGGCGGGGATGAGGAAGAAACGTGGAAACCATTCCAATTCTCATTCAGATTACATACTGACTATGAACTGTTCTGTGTGGAGAGGATGGACAGGAGAAACCTGAAGGTGTTTGCCTCTTTTGAGTCAAACACCTCTCCCCCTCCCCGTCCCCCCTCCCCGTGACGCCTGCGCCACACGACTCCAATGTAGTCTGATGATGCAGCATAATGGCGGCGCTTGGCAGCTATGGCGGCGGTGACGGCGATGTCGGGCGACAGAGCGTGAAGCAAGAGTGGCATCCACCTCACTGAGGAAGGCGTCAGTGTGTTCCCCTTTTGTTGTTTGACTTTGTTTGTTCTACTCTTTATTGATTTATCTTTTATGTTTATAGTTTACAATCAATTTTTTGTAGTTGTTATTTTTTAATTGTTTTGTTGAATAAAAAGACAGTTGTTATTGCTCCTGTGATTGGTGTAACTTAATGTGCTTCACACATGTAGCTTTTCATTATGTCTATTGAGGTACATTTTTTGCCCTTAGATGTGGTCACTTCGTTATTCCTCACATTACATCTGTTAAGGTCATACCTTTGGGTCCCAGTCTTCATAGTTCCCCAAATCTTATTTTGGCTCTTACTGGGCCTGTAACTCACGGGTACAGGAGTTCGGACACGTTGCATTGTTTACAGGCAAGGGTGGATTACCGCACGGGCACACCGGGCACATGCCCAGGGGCCCAAGGGCGCCCCTAAACCAGAGCTTCTGTGTGAAGTCGCTGTTAGTAACTTTTAATGTTGCATTGTCAAAGCAATCAGTAGAGAAATACAAAAATTCAAGCGAAAACGGCAATAGTAGGGCTATTAATACTGAGTAAAAAAAAAAAAAGATCACTAGGGGGCACTATTTCACTTAGTGAATTTGAGACAGGTCACGAACAAGGCACTGTGATTTAAACATTGAGCAACGGCGAACGGTAGTAACGTGAACTCTTAAGTGGAACCTTAATAGGTCCATGAGTGGAACAGTTAAGCGAAAAAAAAAATAAACAAGAGAATATGTATTTGCAAGTCGTTTAGGCTATGCTTAACTTTATAATAGTTCCATGGTACGCAGCAAGAAAGATACCAAGTCACAATACTCCCGTACCATCTGTTTGTATAGTTTAATTAACAGCATGGGCTCCCGCTAGCTTAACATAGTATTACCGTTTCTTGCATTAACAAGAGCAGCAGAAATCTGCTCAATCGTCAGAGGTCGGAGTGCCCGCCCCCTCCATGTGGACTGAGTGCCCGCCCCCTCCATGTGGGCGGAGGGCCGGCCCCCTCCATGTGGACTGAGTGCCCGCCCCCTCCATGTGGGCTCCGTCTGCGGGCTGCAGTCAGGGGTACTTGGCTCAAAGCGCTACAATAATGCCTAACATTCACCCATTCATGCACACATTCACACAGCGACGGCGGTGTCAACCATGCCTGGTGACAGCCAGCTCGTCGGGAGCAGTCAGGGTGAGGTGTCTTGCTCAGGGACACCTCGACACTCACGCCAGGAGAAGCCGGGGATCGAACTAGCAACCTTCCGGTTACCAGCCAACACACTCTACCTCCTTAGCCACATGATGCCCGTTTGACAAAGAGGGCTTGAATCTGTTGCTCCACAGACCACCTCGTTTGATTGAACGTGATCAGCTGCCTGTTGGTGTCATATCGGTATTTTACTCACGGCACTTGTAGAGTTTATTCAGTCGTTTGATGTCGTTGCCACTCATCTTGGTGGATTGTCCGATGACTGCCTTGGAGTCAGGGATGGGGACGATGGTGGGCAGAACTCCTCTTTGCTTGGAGAACGCAAATCTACGGCAGAAGATGAACACAAAGATGAAGTAACAGACGGGCCTGGGATTATAGATTCAAATAGCATTAATGTTACACATAGGTATATTTAATACAATAAGGAGGAATAAAGCATAAAAATGCAAAAAGAAATTCTTAAATAAAAATGATATCGATATTTGGCGCCAGTGTATACATTTCCGTATCGCATGAAGAAGGGCAACCATAAATATTGACCGTTTCGATATTTTGTCCCAACCCTAATTACGTATACACATGAAGACACGCAGGCACACACACTGACCTGCTGTAGTGCATGATGGAGCTGTAGTCGTACGGAGTGCCCAGGTTGTTGGTGTTCACCTTATTGAAGTTGCTCAGTTTTCCTGTTGAGAAGGAGAGGTGTCAGGGCATGGAGCTGTGGTTTCATTATCGTTATAGACATACAATTACGGCTAACCTTCCTATAATAATTGTTAACTAATAACTTTATCTTAATGTTAACCCAAACAGTGGCTAGGGTGAGCGCACCTGGAAGGACGTTGTTGGCCTGGATTCTGACGTGTTTGTCTCTGTCGGAGCGCGACTGCTCGTGGTGGAAGCCCAGGGCGTGCAGGATCTCATGCTGGACGGTGCCGCGGGAAACACACCCACGCTGCTGGAGGGAGATAACTTGAAGTCCTCGCTGGCGGCCTATATAGGACCAGCACCTGTCACACACACAAACACAATAACAAACACACACACACACACACACACACACACACACACACACACACACACACACACACACACACACACACACACACACACACACACACACACACACACACACACACACACACGCTCACGGGCCCACACACAGAAAATAAGAACTTTGTGAATAAACAAAACATAGGAGGTGGAGTAGAATGTGTGAGTGCAGCTGTGAGAGCTTCCTACCCGGTGAAAGGATAGAAGTAGAGATAGTCCCGATGCCTCCGCCTCCAGACGAAGCGAATGCAGGAGACTCTGTGGAACTCCACCAGGCTCCGAATGATGACATTTCGCTCGGCCCTGCCTTTAGACACAGAGAGAGTGGAATCGGAGGAAGGATCAGACAGTCGTTGAACATTTCCCCATACAGCAGTGGTTCTCAAATAGTGTGTAGAAAAATCAGTGATACCAATCACAGATTAAAAAAATTATGGGGAGAAAAATAAACGAACATAACTAATGTGTGTGCGTTCTATTTGGCAGTGTAAACATAAACACTAAAAGGGTTGTTGTGCGTTTTCTCGATTTTCTATTGTCTAGCATTCAGAATTGAAAACGACCCGATAGTACCCCTAGGGGTACACTCACCCCCATTTGAGAACCACTGCCGTAAAGTATACTCAACTGTCGGCACAGTTTGCTGATGTAAATGGAAGACACACACATACCGGCCCATATTCAGCAACACATATTCAGTGACTTACTGTATTTTGGGGAGATGTAAATAGGCACATAGACATAGCCTCTGTAGCTCCTTGGCCAGGTGCAGCCCCTGGCCGTGCAGGGAGAGGCGTTCCGAGTGGACGTAGACGTCTGGGCGATGTCTCCGAATTTGATCTGCGGCCCGGTCCTCAAGCGCTCTGCAGAAACACATGTTTACATCAACCGACCGCACATCACGACGACCGGACGAGGAAGGACGACGACGAGGAGAGGACGATGAGGTTCCCTGTTTGATTCCCGTGGGGGATGGCCTTACACACACGTACCCAGTCCGGTGTTCGCAGCCTCGATGAGGTCGGAGGCACCCTGTGGGGCCTCAGTCTCGCGCTCGGAGCTATCTGAAAACACATGGAGGAGGCGTTGGCTGACATCCATTGTTTGTGGCTTTGTTAAAGGCGTGTGCGTTGTGTTCGTATGACAGAGGGAGCCGCAGACAGAGTGGTACAGAGCAGTATGGATGTCGCAGCAAGCGTGTCATGTCTACAGAGACACTCACCCAGTTCGTTGTCATCGTCCTCCCCTGTTGTGCTGTTTCTTTCGCCCTGCAAGGAAAAAACACAGAAACGTATTTTTTTTTGTGTGTGTCTGTATGTGCGTGTGTATGTGTGTGGGTGTGTGACGTGTGTGTGTGTGTGTGTGTGTGTGTGTGTGTGTGTGTGTGTGTGTGTGTGTGTGTGTGTGTGTGTGTGTGTGTGTGTGTGTGTGTGTGTGTGTGTGTGTGTGAATCTATGTCTACACACAACAATGTTCACCTCTCTGCTATTAATGAGCGAGAGGGAGACAAAAGAGGGATGGAGGTAGAGAGAGAGACAGAAAGAGAAGGAGGTAGAGAGAGAGAGACAGAGAGAGGTAGAGAGAGAGAGAGAGAGAGAGAGAGAGAGAGAGAGAGAGAGAGAGATGGAGGTAGAGAGATGGAGGTAGAGAGACAGAGACAGAGATGGAGGTAGAGAGAGAGAGAGACAGAGAGATGGAGGGAGAGAGAGAGAGAGAGAGAGAGAGACAGAGAGATGGAGGTAGAGAGATACAGAGGGAAGGATGTAGAGAGATAGACGGACAGAGACAGAGATGGAGGAAGAGAGAGAGACAAAGAGATGGGGGGCAGAGAGAGACAGAGAAACAAAGAGCATTACCGAAGCATGGGAGAAGAAAGCACTTGAAGTCAGAGAGAGGACGAGGATGAGAGTTGCGAAGGAAGTCATGATGAAATCCCTCGATCTTATCTTCTTTTTAGGTCCAAGGATCTGAACAGATTTGCTGAAATCAAAGGAAGAAAGAAGCAGATGAGCACAGCTGATGTGTCAGTGTCCCCCATGTGCGAGGGGGGGACAGCAAGATAAGCATTTCCCCTTACCTCTTCAGGAGAGTTGAAGGCTGTACACAAAAGCGTCTTGCCCTCTTCTTTTATAGACGCCATGGGTGGACCTCTGATGTTTTTTTGGGTTTCATCTGCAAAGTCTTCCTCCATTGATTTAGTGCATGCTTGGTTGTAAGGTGACAATTAATAAATTATTGAATTTGAGCCAAAAGTGTCAAGGAAACAATCATGCATTCACACGCAAACACATACAGTACACACACACACACACACACACATTTTGGAATCCTTTGGGGCACTATGTGTGTGGGGAGCTTCAGTGAAATATGTATTACCTAACATGTTGACCAATAAAGAAGCATTGTGTTAAAATGATTAAGAGGAAAAAAGCTCTGAGCTGGGCGTTACCTCACTAAAAAAATAATTATTTCCCGATACCGGATTACCGATCAAGTGCGTGACCAATGCTAGTAACAATGCCAGTAATCAAATGTTCTCACCACCTGTCAAACCTGAAACCACGTTCCCTAACCTCCAGATGTACTTCCCCGAATTCGCCAATCTTCTGTTGCAGTCAACCACCATCCATTCTAAGTGATCTTCATCAAACACATGAAAGACAGACGTCGATCTCTTCACACGAAAGACTCCTTGAGTGTGTTATGAGGAAACAGGGGGAGCTGAAGAAAGGTCTTCTGTTCGAGGCCGGCACCACTTGAGATCCAGTCTTGTGGAAGAGTGATGTGCTAAAAAATATTGAACATATATATACTTTTACCCCTTTCAAATGCTATACTCAACTGGAGACAGACTGTACATTTGCGCCATTGTCACCCTGATGCAAGGGTGTCATAGTTAGGTTGTCATTTGGTGTGTGGTAGAGACTCGTGTTTATTTTAAAATACATTGAACTAAAAATATATACTTATTATGTAGGGTTAGTTTTTTTTTTGTTTTTTGTTTTTCTTTGGCTCAAAACAAATAAGCAGTAGCCTGACTGCTATGTTCAAGGCAGTATGTTTGTATGTTCATCGTTTAATTGAACTATAGGCTTTTTGTATCGTCCTGTTTTGATCAGTATATGCCAATGTTGTTATCAATAAAAAAACATTTGCACAAGACAAGCCGATGCACTTCACCATGTTGATAAGAGCATTAAAATGCGAAAAATTAATCGGACAAAGAAATCAAGGGATATTTAGCATAGAAAAAAATCTGCGATTAATCGAGATTACTCGCGATTAAGTTAACTATGACATTAATGTGATTAATCGCGATTACATTTTTAATCGCTTGACAGCACATACCTTCTCGCTTTCCTTGAAACGGTATGATAGTATTGTCTATTGTCCAATAATAGCACTGTATTCTCTATATAAAGTTATGGTTAGACAAAAAGATCTCAATATCTTTAGATATAGCACATTTTCTCACATTCTAAATCATGAATGTGTTGGCCCACCAAAAAAACTTCATAATCACTGAATGTATATTAATCCTGTGACTATTTTGATATACTTATATATGCATCCATCGAGGATAGATTTGTGCATATTTCTTTTCATCATCTAGGCTTAGCTGAAGCAGTTCTTAAACTGAAGAAAGTGTTGATAGTTTGTTGTTGAGGTCAGAAATGCTGCTAAAATGTGGATACAGTTTCACTTTCTTATTTTCCTTTTTGGCTGCAACGTCAACAGGTCCATCTTCTAGCATGATGGCAGTTGACTATGACATCACTGGTTTCGCTACAGACCAGTTTTGCATAGAAATACACTGTTCACACACACACACACACACACACACACACACACACACACACACACACACACACACACACACACACACACGCACACGCACACGCACACACACACACACACACACACACACTTAGGCCCAACTGCAAAAACATCAAACTCATACATACACAAATATCATATCATAATTGAACATAATCGAACAGGGTTGGTTATTGCATTTATATGCAAATGAATGTTGATCTTGCAAGCATGTTTTTTTTTTTTTTTAAAAGCATTTATTAATTAAGTCTTAAGACAGTAAAGGGGGGTGGGGGAAGGGGGGAACCTCAATGTCATCCCTACGAAGTCATTCCAAACAAAGCAAGCCCGTTAAAAACCATGAATCATTTCCCATTAGAATACAAGATGGAAGTCTTCCAAGGACAATTAGGGGGATCCATCTGCGCTGGATTTAGTAAAGGGAATAACAGAAGGGAGGGAAGACCAATGCTATAGTCCCAGCCCTTGGAAAAACCTGTTGATCCCATTAGCTTTTAAAAGTAAAGGAGAGGGTGTAAGCAAGTGCATTGTCCATCAGAGCATTGTATCCTGTCTTCAACTCACTAGTCACCTGTAAGAAAACATCATAACACGTTATGCATGGTAAATGGATTGCATTTATATTGCACTTTTCTAACCGGAGGCCACACAAAGCACTTTGTAATATTGCCTAACATACACCGACGGCGGTGTCAACCATGCATGGCAACAGATAGCTCGTCAGGAGCAGTCAGGGTGAGGTGCCTTGCTAAAAGGGTAACCTCGACACTCACACTGGGAGAAGACGGGGATCGAACTAGCGACCTTCTGGTTACCAGCCAACACGCTCTACCTCCTGAGCCAGATGCTGCTCATTAGACAGAGAAGCCTTGAATCTGTGGCTCCACCGACCACCTCGTTTGATCGATGCTGATCTGCTGCCTGTTGGTGTCATATCGGTATTTTTACTCACTGCACTGGTAGAGTTGATTGAGCCGTTCGATGTCGTTGCCACTCATCTCGGTGGCTTTTCCGATGACTGCCGTGGAGTCGGGGATGGGGACGATGGTGGGCAGAATTCCGTACTGCTTGGAGAACGCGTATCTAGGCAGAAGATGAACAAAAAGTAGCATACATGATCATACATTATAATAGCATTTGAATGGATGCACACATGGGTTCGCGCAGGCACACACACTGACCTGCCGTAGTGCATGATGGAGTTGTAGTCGTATGGGGTGCCCAGGTTGTTGGTGTCCACCTTATCGAAGTTGTGCAGGTTTTCTGTTAAGAAAGAGAGACGTGAGACCAAGTACTGTGATGTCAATATCATCATATACATACAATTATTTCTAACCTTCTCAATGACAACTAAAACATGAATGTGACTCCTAACCATCTCAATGATAACTAAAACATGAATGTGAGGGCATGGTATTGTGATGTCAATAGTATAGTATGCATACAATTACTGCTAACCGTCTCAATAATAACTTATTCAGGAATTTAAATCACGATAGTGGTAAGAGAAAAAGAAAAATGGACTTGTGATGCAATTAAGTCAATCCACATCCCACGTTCCTTCTTCCATTTCTCTTTCTGTAAAACTAAAGATTAAAAAGCTATTGCTTGGGTGAGCGAACCTGGGTTAACGTTCTTGGTCTGGATTTGGACGTGGTCGTCTCTGTCAGAGCGCGCCTGCTCGTGGTGGAAGCCCAGGGCGTGCAGGATCTCATGCTGGATCACTTCGGGGTGAACACACCCGCGCTGCTGGATGGAGATCATTTGACGTCTTCCCTGGCGACCTATATAGGACCAGCACCTGTCTCACACACACACACACACACACACACACACACACACACACACACACACACACACACACACACACACACACACACACACACACACACACACACACACACACACACACACACACAAACACACACACGCACACACAGGCACACACACAGAACATAATAACTTAATAAACAAAATAAAGCAGGTGGAGTAGAATGTGT
Source organism: Gadus morhua (assembly GCF_902167405.1). Lineage (NCBI taxonomy): Eukaryota > Metazoa > Chordata > Actinopteri > Gadiformes > Gadidae > Gadus > Gadus morhua. The sequence goes on along the minus strand of NC_044061.1, from coordinate 4,319,639 downwards.
GAGTGCAGCTGTGAGAGCTTCCTACCCGCTGGAAGGATAGATGCTGAGATAGTCCCGATGCCTCCGCCTCCAGACGAAGCGAATACAGGAGACTGAGTGGAACTCCACCAGGCTCTGAATGAGCACAGTTCGCTCCTCACTGCCTTCAGACACAAAGAGGGAATGGGATCCCAGGAAGGGTTAGAACACACACACAAACACACACACACACACATACACACACACACACACACACACACACACACACACACACACACACACACACACACACACACACAATCACACACACACACACACACGCAGGAAAGCACACAGGCACACAAATAGACAAACACACACGCACACACACAGGTGCACACACACAAACACACACACTAACAAGTACATGCACACACACACACACACACACACACACACACACACACACACACACACACACACACACACACACACACACACACACACACAGGTAAGCACAGAGGCGTGGACACACACACACACACACACACACTCACACACAAACACACACACGCACACACACACACACACAAACACACAAACAGAGGTGAATATTCAGTGACTTACTGTATCTTCTGGAGATTTGAATAGGCACGTAGACATAGCCTCTGGAGCTCTTTGGCCAGGTGCAGCCTTTGGCCGTGCAGGGAGAGGCGTTCCGAGTGGACGTCAGGCCGGTCGTCTGGGCGATGTCTCCATGTGTGATGCGTGGTCCGCTCCTCAGACGCGCTGTAGAAATACATATTTACATTAATCGACCGCACATCACGACGACCGGACGAGGAAGGAGGACGACGAGGAGAGGACGACGAGGGTCCCTGTTTGATTCCCGTGGGGATGGCCCCACACACACGTACCCAGTCCGGCGTTTGCAGCCTCGATGTATTCCGTGGCCCCCTGGGTTGCCTCAGTCTCCTCCTCGTAGCTATCTGAAACACATTGAGGAGGCGTTGTCGGCAAAGGAAAGGAAAGGAAGTTGAGTCTCCTCGTCGGCAGTGATGGTGGGTTACTATCATGATGATGATCTATAGATCATACAGACAGGGGACACCACGCCTCAGAGCAGTCCAGGTGAGGCGTCACGCTAACGGACACCTCGACACGCTAGGAGGAGCCGGGGATCGAACCAGCCGACCCGCTCTACCTCCTGGGCTACTGCCGCCCCTCCTGTCGAAATATATCGTCTCTGGCTTATTTAAAGACCTGTGGGTTGTGTTCCCCTCTACGAATCACAGAGGGAGCCACAGACAGAGCGATGCAGAGCAGTATGGGGGTCACGGCCAGTGTGTCGTTGTTCCAGAACAACTCACCAATTTCGTTTTCATCATCCTCCCCTGATGTGCTGTTTCTCTCACCCTGCAGGGGGGAAAAAGCAAATCAACACATGCAGGTTTTTGTTTTGTGTGTGTGTGTGTGCATGCGTGCGTGTGTGTGGATAGGCACAACTATGTTTACCTCTCTGAGAAAGAGGGAGAGAAAGAGCGAGCGACAGAGATAAACAGATAGATAGGGAGAGAGAGAGAGACAGAGGGATGGAGGTAGAGACTGACAGAGAGATTTTTGGAGAGAGAGAGACAGAGATGGAGGGGGAGATGGAGACAGAGACAGAGACGGAGGTAGGGAGAGAGACAGTGATGGAGGTAGAGAGAGAGACAGAGAAAGAGAAACAAAGACAGAGAGAGAAACCGATGGTGAGGGAGAGAGAGACAAAGAGATGGAGGTAGAGAGAGAGATAAAGGTAGAGAGAGGGACAGATACAGAACTGGAGGTATAGAGAGAGATGGGGGTAGAGAGAGTGACAGAGAGATGGAGGGAGAGAGAGAGACAGAGAGATGGAAGGAGAGAGAGAGACAGAGAGATTGAGGGAGAGAGAGAGACAGAGAGATGGAGGGAGAGACAGAAACAAAGACAGAGAGGGTCTTACCGAAGGAAGGCAGAAGACAGCACTTGAAGTCAGAGAGAGGACGAGGATGAGATTGACGAAGGAAACCATGATGAAATCACTCGAACTTATCTTCTCTTTCGGTCCAAGGATCTGAACAGATTCGCTGAAATCAAAAGAAGAAAGAAGCAGATGAGCACAGCTGTTGTGTCAGTGTCCCCAATGTGCGAGGGGCGGACAGCAAGATAAGGATTACCCCTTACCTCTTCAGGAGAGTCGAAGGCTGTACACAGAAGCGTCTTGCCCTCTTCTTTTATAGACGCCATGGGTGGACCTCTGATGAATTGGGTGGGTTTTCGTCTGCAAAATCCTCCTCCGTTGTATGAGTGCATGCTTGGGTGTAAGGTGACAAATGATAACGGTGTTTACTCTGAGAGAAAAGTGTCGAAACAATAGAAAATCGAAGCATAATGACCCGTCGAACCAGTACTGCTGTGCGGAGTACGCCCGTATGGAAAGGGTACACGCATGCATGCACACGCACGCACACACAAACATACATACAAATGTACGCGAGCACACAAAAAAATGCACACACACACACGCACACGCACACACACACACACACACACACACACACACACACACACACACACAGGGAGAGGGGCTCACTAGAAGAAGCGCCAGCCCCCCTACCTCCATACAGTGCTGTAGAATCCCCTTTTTGGTTCAACTTCAAAGTCTAAGTGTTTTATTTTTTCATTTGATCAGAAAAAGACGCATGGTCATTCTGTACATTAAAGAAAATGTTAACGTCATAGCCCTTCCCCGATTCAACTGTTCTCCTGTCTGCCTTTCCTTTGTTCTCCTTACATGTCCTCTGTAACAACATCAGATGGACTGGTGACAACACACCGTTGCATCATCTTGACGTGGTGGACATAACACTTGTCTTTCACTTGACGGGGTGGACATAAGGTATCCTTTGGGGCATTCCTCTATGTAAAGGCAGCTTAAGGGAAATATGCATTATCTAACATGGTGACAAAATAAGCTCATTAAGAAGCATTGTGTTGAAGAGGTTAAAAGATCTGAAAAAAAGAGTTTAAACTTTGAATTTGTCTCTGAAAATATGACCCCCCAAAATATCACAGCATAGCTCACAGCTTTTCATAAAAACCTTTGTAGACAACCTTTCATGAGGGAGATTCTGAGTTAAAAAACCGAAAGCCTTCCGTCCACCCAAGATGCTGTAAAACGTCCCCTACACAGGCACAGTAAACCAGAAACAGATATCCTCACAGCTCAGTAAGTTAGCGACAGGACCTTTACCCTGCAGGACTGTATGATGGGGTAATGGCCTACCCTCACATGTATCTTAGAGTGCTGCTGATTTTTACAAACTACCTGTTTATCCTGATATTTACGTGGCTTATAAATAAGTGTTCCACTGCAAACCTTAATTATATTTATGTAATATGTTAATAATTGTTAGTGGTTCAAATTCAGTTCCTTGTAGATTAGTACTTTGGCGAATATCATTTTCAGATTTTGATTCTTAAGAAGGCCATAGTATCTGTGAGGTGAGAGATGTTGGTTAGTTTGTATAGGTGGGTGAGCGTCACATCACTAAACAAAATGGCATTTCCCAGAACCTGAAAACTGATCAAGGAAGTGACCAATGGTGATAACAGGTAGAAAGGCAAGCAATAGATGGTCATTGTTCTCACTACTTGTCAACTCTGAAACAACAATACCCTCATTCCCAAACCTACAGACGTACTTTTTATTACATATGACGTCACCAATGTTCTGGTGCAGTCACCCTCCATTCTTATTGACCGTCAAACACATGAACAACAGATTTCTTCCTTTCACACACTAAGCTATTTCAGTGTGTTATGAAGAAACAGGGGAGCTGAAAAGGTATTTTGTTCGATTGTTCCTGACAAAGGATGAATGATGAGATGATGAGAGAAACGTGACCTCTGTGTCAAACCTTGAGGTGTGGAGGGGACACGTTTTTCCGTCTCCATTAAACGTGTTCTGTAAACACAATTGGGGCCGCCACGTGCAATGACAAAATTGCTGCCAGTACCACAGGTATTGACGTTGCGGGAATATAGGCTCATGAACAGGGTTTTTTTCTAGAAATATATTTGGTGACCACCTAAAGGATTTCAGGGATCACCAAAGGAAAACTGTAGCTGAGAAAATGTTAGTTCAGTTGGATTTTTGGGTGTAATGTGGTTTTGGACAAGCTGTTGGCAATATTTAATAGTTTGTAAATATTTATAATAGTTTGTTTGTTTGTTTGTTTGTTTGCAACCATACATGCTGACTTGTTTGATATTGAACATATATATAGTTCTACCCCTTTCAAACGCTATACTCGAAACTGTGCATTTGCTCCATTTTTATACACCCTGATGCAAGGGTTTCATAGTTAGGTTTTCATTTTGTGATGAACATAAGACAAGAGTTCAGGGAATAAAAAGAGGAATGAGTGAGTAAAGACATGCATTTGTGCAACGGAGTGAATTTGGAAGGGGAATATAGGATATGTCTTTGCTGTCAGAATTTACAATTTCGCAAAGTCTTAGGTTGCCAATAGCACCCCTAAAGACTTCGGATTTGACAACTGGTCAGGGTTCAAAAGACATTGCAGTCTAACAGATGTGGATTCAAAGACCATTGACAAACTAAAACACAAATAATGTTAGATATTTATTTTCTAAAGTGTGAGCAAATTAACTTATATTACTGGTATAACTGGTATATATTCAGTATATCTTAGAACTACTTATAAAATGCAATCATCCCTGAAAAAAACTCCTAACCTTATATTCTGATAATAAAGCTAGTCTGAACTCTGGATCATGAAACACCAGGACATTTTGACCATGCCGATTGTGATTTTTTGATAAATGAGTTGAAACAGATCTACATGTAAATCAGTATGTATCCCATCTCCAATCCTGATCCGGTGAGAAATTAGTTAGACTTATTGGTAATTAGTTGTTGCGTTTTGAAGGCCAGTGTGATCCAGGTGAACCAAGTGTGCTAAATGATGAGATTTGTGCTTAGAGTTTGGCAAAAATGTGAAAACAGTGGAATTGTGCTGAGAGTTTAGCAGGAGCAAGGTACGTTTTATTACTCTGTTTTCTGGGAATAATTGACGCAAGCAGAAACCAGAAAACAAGCCGTTTTTTTCGTTTTGACAAGAAAACGAAAATCAAAATTTCAGTTCGTTTATTCGTTTTTTGATTCTTACTGAGCGAAACGAATATACCACTCAATATCTGGTTTCCGCCGGTGGGCGGGTCCTCTTATTGGCTAGCGTGCTTCGTTGCCCTGTGCTCTTCATAATAAAAGTTCTTCCGTTTGATAATGTCGACAAAAAAATTACTGTATTATAGACACGGAGGACCACACCACCCCCAGTCAAGACTGACACGGCTTCAAATAACAATAATGGTATTCATAATCATTTGAAAATGAGAACTTATGAAGTTATGATGTATTCAGTGCAGTTGATGTTTAGCCACAGTTAATACATGCAGAGTAGACCTGAGGGCTTTACTACGACATCATTGTCCGGCTCGGAACTATGCGCTCTGTGCGCGTTCACATCAAAGGAGCTGCGTTCGCGGGCTGCTGATTTCCTCACAGCCTGAGAGCTATGAGGAATACAAGTGATTACAACACATTTCTAGCTGAACACTGCGCAGGGCTCTCCGTGAGACACACGCAATTCAACCCATCCACACGCTCACACGCCACACTTCGTATTTCTCACGCAGAGAAATTACCAGGATAGCGTCCACCAATTTGGGCCGCTATTTAACAGTGGAAGGGTAGGAATCAAATGCGTCCGGGTGAAATTTCAAAATCGTCCGGGAATTTATTAAAGCCTCAATACATGTTCACATTTAATTTGCGTTGCGTTCCTCTGGGTCTGTCACAAACTAGTTGGGCTATGCCCTCCCCTACTCAGTTCTGTTCGCTTTGCATTGGTGGAAGTGAGTAGGGGGAGTGGTTAAGTAAAGCCTTCAGATTGGACGGTTTGACTTTAGAGTTACCGTTGTTTTTTTTTTTTACCATTATTGTTTTATAGGGACAAACATTAACACATTTCTCCTGCAGGGGATTGATAAAGTTCTATCTATGTAACAGAAGGAAACACTTACTCATACTCCATCAAATATTCATACTCATACTTTGCACACTTTACCACAGCATTGGCCTACTGAATGCCACAGATATATTTTTAAGCATTGGACTGAATGCCACATAAATATAATATATGTTTTGCACGTTTGCAACGTTTAAAAGTTCAGGGAAAAGTCAACCCAGTCTCACCAATATGCGTACAGATCGCACGGTTTGACACTTTCAAAATGCGTGCAGTACATACGCCAAATGACCATTTTGCGTGCATATGATACGCAAAACCCAGCATTAACTGAATGGGAAATGCAATATTTTAGGACAGATTGTTGCATATTCTCGAAGAAAGTTGTCCAATCCCGGGTTGCTTTAACTCACTTCATTTATTATAAAGTCGTCGGCATGGTAAGTGAAGCTATACGGAGGGAATTGTATCTAACACGAGTGAGAGATAATAACTGGCTACTACGGGACGTGGGCAAAGGCCCATGTCCCCTCGCGGGTGTCGCTGAAAATCTCTGGCCACTATTCACCCCTTGTCCTCAGGTAGAGACCGCCAAGTGGGCGTGGCCGGGGTGACGTTATGGCTTCGGCTTCTTCACTTAATTAAAGGTGAAGAGGGAGCAGCCTTCAATAACGTCATGCTCCCCTTGTGGCTATGTGAGGGTAACGCAGCTTATGTTTGGTCCTACTTCCTAGTGGACAAGTGAGGGAAGCTTAGATTCTTAAAATACGTAACAATCCCTCCTTGGTCATCTTAGATGACCATACAATAATATTTTAAATCAGAAACACCATTTACCACACCGAAAACATAGTCAAATTAGGATCAATCATCAACACCATCAACCAGAGTGGAAACAACTCTTGAAGAGGGAAAAACCACTACGCGTCCCCATAACACTGAAACGGTATTCACATTGTGGGTCTCATTAGAAATACAGGTCATTATTTAACAATACAACAATGAACATGAATCTTGTTATCATACAATCACATGGCCAAACAGCACACAAACAAAACTATCAATAGAAATCCTGAGCTAATACTTTTGGTCATGTGCTACAAGGTCATACAATTTTCATCATGTGCAAAAGTAAAGTAAAAATTGGTAGTCATAATACAATTTTAAAAAATTCAAGATTATTGATAGCCTAGCATGGATTCGGGTGGTTCAGGTGATCTTCGTGCATTGGTTTGCTGTTGCATGTGGGTGGTTTTGGGCGTTGTTATTATCGAAGCCATTGTTTCTTCTGTCGCCGTCGGGCCTGTAATTCATGAACCCAAGACTCGTCCCTCCTTGTCAAGGGCTCAACTCAGAGAGGTTACTCCTACATCATGGGAGCCTCCAAACAGGTTCTCCGTCGTCGTCGTGTCAGTAACAGGTGGCCTGTAAAACAACCGTCTCAAAGATCAACTGTATGCAGCGATTCAGAACAAACATAGTCTGATATGGTTGTTTTAAAATTTGTTTCTAATGGTGGACAACCAAAACAGAACCGATTCAAATCCTGCTGTTATTTGATCTCCTCATGTGACTTAGTCCTTGCTCGGCGGTGGTAGTTTGTAGGCTCCGGGTGTGTCTGCATCTGGAACTTTTGTTTCTATTGCAGAAATACAAACTCATGTACAGCAGTTAGTTGTTCAAAAACATATTTCCATTAATTCTAATTTTAATTGTTTTACAGTATCTACTTTGATTTAATTTCACACTACATCCCTCCTTGCGCATTGCTTCAGCCATGCGCATTGAATGACAACCAAAGCTAACCACACCGTAGTGCAACCAAGTTGCTATAACCAAAAAGATGTAAAAGGGAAATAACAATGTTAAAATGTGCATGTTCAAATATCACTTCTGTGTTAACCGTATCTCATAATAACAGTTACCTTCATCATACTACCTGATTGTCCTACACTAACTATGTATATTGGATGACCTAATCTTCATTTATTCTACCTATTGCTCGCATTTGATGTTGTCCACACTTTGATTCACTCCTATGTACATCGCATACCACATCAAACGTGAATACGCCTTATTCTCTGCACAACATCCTATTGCGCCACTTTCTGCATACCACATCAAACGTGAATATGTCTTAGCAAAGTGAAGTAAAGTAAAACCCAGTTTTATCTTTACTTATTTTATAGCTATACATGTCCCGGACACGTTCATTACTATTTCCAAAACAGTTTTTTTTAGCTACGCAGGTCCCAGACCTAACTATACCATTACATGAACAGTATTTATTATTATAATTATCTAGTTTTTTGTTGGTCAACATCAAATCGATACATTAATTCAACCTTCTGACTTACTGACCCACCCGATTTCTCCCCGTGTGAGCCCGCGAATGACAACTCTCCCGGGGCCTCCCCATGAGCCCCACCGCCACCACTCCCCGTGTGAGCCCGCGATTGTACTCTCCCGGAGCCTCCCATTGAGCTCCACCGTTACCACCTCAGAACTCTGCAGGAACGATTAGTCGATTAACGCGTGGCTCGGAGGCTCCTCAAGGAGTGCAACAATCCTACGTCTTGACACCTGGTGCAGTCGACGTGTGGCTCGGGGGCTCCCAGGAAGTGCCACAATCCTACGTCTGACACCTGGTGAATCTTGAGCTAGGTCAATCAAAACCGTCTAAACTAGGTAGAATAAAGAGCCATCCAAACTTACAACAATTATGCACATCTTGGTATTAAATATATGGTGATATTCTATAAACAAAACAAAAACTGAACCTAAAAGAAAAATTCAGAAGTTATCGGTTGAAACAAATGTTATTGTAATTGAACTACAGCAGTTGAGCTAACTCCCGCCTTGTGCACCGGTTAAAACCATGTGCATCATTTATTAATTAAACATATTATTTTAGCAGTTGAACCCTGTGTCTATTTGAACCATCCTGGTTCTCTAATATCATTGTGCATGACACAACCCGTGTCTATTGCACTCCTGTTTTGATACACAAAACGCATGAAAACAGACAGAAGGGCCCAGCAACCTTGAAAAACATAATGTCTGAGTGTTAGGCATTCGTTACTGCATATACTGCTATTTCCTGAAGAGAGAGAGAGAGAATATTAAGATCAATGCACACAAACACAGGTTGTCAGGTTCTGACTACCGGACCTGGAAGACTGGGAAAGGGTGGGGGGGGGGGGTTACACGTGTGTAGGGGGCCTGGAGGGTCTTTTACCTTTAATAATTCATCGTCTTTAATAACAAAATACCAACAGACTTGAATGTAAGATGAAACATGCAGTCTAGGGTGGCATTTAGCGGATCGGCAGATAAGGTAGTATGCACTCCGAACGTCCGCTATGGTGCTACTGCTTAGGAACACAGATCGTGCCGGCCTCAGCGGAGAAGTGAAAGATAACTCGTTAATATACTATTTTGGCCCGATCTATACAGAGACCGATAGCGGAGGGCTTCACCTCTCAACCAGTACCAAGAATGATCGTTAACGACGAGTACTAAAAACAACTCAAGTGTGAAGAAAGGGGGATGTTGGGCCTTCAGTGTTCCTCGCAACCGTTGATCTACACGTGTTGTTATGCTAGGCCTCTGGAGCAGTACAATCGGACGGTGGCTAAAACAAATTTACACCTAATTGTTCTTATAACCAATCCTATTTCAGATTTAATCTTTAAAACAATGATTTATACTTACCTCAGACGTGTGTGGCCTGTTGAAGTTGTTTTAGCGTCGCGCCCGCCGGGATTCTAGGGACTTCCTTCCAAACGTCGCGGGTCACCATCTTTGTTGCATATTCTCGAAGAAAGTTGTCCAATCCCGGGTTGCTTTAACTCACTTCATTTATTATAAAGTCGTCGGCATGTTTCGGCATGGTAAGTGAAGCTATACGGAGGGAATTGTATCTAACACGAGTGAGAGATAATAACTGCCTACTACGGGACATGGGCAAAGGCCCATGTCCCCTCGCGGGCGTCGCTGAAAATCTCTGGCAACTATTCACCCCTTGTCCTCAGGTAGAGACCGCCAAGTGGGCGTGGCCGGGGTGACGTTATGGCTTCGGCTTCTTCACTTAATTAAAGGTGAAGTAGGAGCAGCCTTCAATAGCGTCATGCTCCCCTTGTGGCTATGTGAGGGTAACGCAGCTTATATGTTTGGTCCTACTTCCTAGTGGACAAGTGAGGGAAGCTTAGATTCTTAAAATACGTAACAAGATTCACCATTAAACGTGTTTCTAATGACATTTCTAGCGAGAAATTTACTTTTTCCTTGAATAATCTTCAGTCAGTGATTGTGTCTGATCTTTTGTTTTATAGTTATAAGGAAGATTTTATCGGCTCGCGCGCATGTTTCAACGACGTCAGGTTGCTAGGGACGCTGCTTTCGCTAAACCAGCAGCTCTCGTGTTTCCTGCGTTTGTGTTATTAAACCGTTACTTTATGTAACTTTTAATGATATTGTCATAACCACAGGCGAGGTAGTGAGCGAAGTAAGCTTGATAGTAGGTTTATTCGATTCCACAATCGGACAGGCAGGCACAGCTCCACCGGAAAACTACAACAACCAAAACTCCCGCCCGGAAGGAAACCCCCGGAACCCCCTCTCAGAAGGCCCGCCCCTTCCTCCCGAACCCTAGAATCAGTTCGAATCACGTTTTTCTGAGAGCCAGCCCAGTCGCCAAAAGCATACGTTGACAGTGTACGTTTTAGTGAACACTGGATTACGTCGCATTTCAACATAAAATAGCGTGTTAAGCACACACGCACACACACACACACACACACACACACACACACACACACACACACACACACACACACACACACACACACACACACACACACACACACACACACACACACACACACACACACACACACACACACAATGCATTTCGCTGCTAAAACAACAACTTGGGCCGCATGGGTGGATTTTGAACGGGATGTGGGCAGGACGTCCTGCCCACATCCCGTTCAAAATGTTGAACGATGTTGATTTAACGAGGCAGGGTTATTTGAAACAATTTATTAAATAAATATTTGCGAGAGGTCATTCCATCTCCTGAGTTTGCTTCCTAAATATGTCTAGTGTACACCCCTACTGTCCACAAGTACCCCCCTTCCCCATATGGATTTGGATCATTGTTGCCACGTCCCAGTGGTGGTGGTATCATATATATGAAAGAGGGCATTCAATTATGATCAATTAGGAGGCCAAATCCCTAAAGGAAGTGATGCAATAGGTGACAACATTTAAGCAAGCTGTACCTTGGCGTCTCTTATATATCAAAGGGGGTCTCAAAGGACGCATAGACGCTTTAACCTGTGGCTCCAGCCATACAGGAAATGACTCAGCAAGTGCTCCATCTCGTTGCACCTCAACCAGCGGCTCGCTCGCTCGCTGAAGTTCTTCCCAGACCTACACCCTAGCCATCCAACATGCATATCTGAGAATCAGGCCTCTCTTTAACAATAACAAAAAGTTATGAGAGAAATACCCGACATAATTGGGAAGCAAACTCAGGAGATGGAATGACCTCTCGCAAATATTTATTTAATAAATTGTTTCAAATAACCCTGCCTCTTTAAATCAACATCGTTCAACATTTTGAACGGGATGTGGGCAGGACGTTTCTTGCAGGCAGGACCTGGCAACCCTGCGTCCTGCCCACATCCCGTTCAAAATCCACCCAGAAGCAGCCCAAGTTGTTGTTTTAGCAGCGAAATGCATTGTGTGTGTGTGTGTGTGTGTGTGTGTGTGTGTGTGTGTGTGTGTGTGTGTGTGTGTGTGTGTGTGTGTGTGTGTGTGTGTGTGTGTGTGTGTGTGTGTGTGCTTAACACGCTATTTTATGTTGAAATGCGACGTAATCCAGTGTTCACTAAAACGTACACTGTCAACGTATGCTTATGGCGACTGGGCTGGCTCACTGAAAAACGTGTTTCTAACAAGATGATATTGTAGCATCACAGGGTTCGGGAGGAGGGGGCGGGCCTTCTGAGAGGGGGTTCCGGGGGTTTCCTTCCGGGCGGGAGTTTTGGTTGTTGTAGATTTCCGGTGGAGCTGTGCCTGCCTGTCCGATTGTGGAATCCAATAAACCTGCTATCAAGCTTACTTCGCTCACTACCTCGCCTGTGGTTATGACAATATCATTAAAAGTTACATAAAGTAACGGTTTAATAACACAAACGCAGAAAACACGTGAGCTGCTGGTTTAGCGAAAGCAGCGTCCCTAGCAACCTGACGTTGTTGAAACATGCGAGCGAGCCGATAAAATCTTCCTAATAACTATAAAACTAAAGATCAGACACAATCCCTGACTGAAGATTATGCAAGTAAAAAGTATATTTCTCGCTAGAAATGTTATTAGAAACACGTTTAACCGTGAATCGGTCCTAAAATATTGCATTTCCCATTCAGATAATAAAGATCATACACATTCACTGACTGAAGATTATTCAAGGAAAAAGTACATTTCTCGCTAGAAATGTCATTAGAAACACGTTTAATGGTGTCTGTTTTAGGAATCTGTCCAAAAATATTGCATTTCCCATTCAGTTAATGCTGGGTTTTGCGTATCATATGCACGCGAAATGGACGCATCCGCCCTCCACAGTAGTTAATGCTGGGTTTTGCGTAACATATGCACGCGAAATGGTCATTTGGCGTATGTAGGCCTACTGCACGCATTTTGAAAGTGTCAAACCGTGCGATCTGTACGCATATTGGTGAGACTGTGCGCATCTGTTGACCTTTATCCATTTACAGAAAAAAACAAAAGCAAAGAGATTTTGCAGCAGTAGCACACTTTTACTTAAACAGAGTGGGATAGGAATCAGGTTAACAAAACATCTAAGAACATCTAAGCTGTCTAACACATTACCAACGCAACATTGAAACATCGTAAAACATCACAAAAAAAAACAGCTGGAATACAAAGAGTTTGCTTTGTATTCCAGCTGGCCTGTTATGAGCAAATTTATATACTCTACTATGCATCCATTCCAAAACATGTTCCAAGTAGGCTATAGGGCAACGCATAATGCATCCTGGAAAGAGTGAAGCTTGCCTGCTCACACGTTAAAATGACTGTCACAACTGCCATGAGCAAAGAGGAAAACCATTTGTACATAGTGTAGGCTACAGTAGCCTATTCGATATTGAATGAAGTAGGTTACTTTACACTCCCTGTCACTGTACAGAGGAGACAATATGAGTTGCTTGTACAGCACCTTAAAAAACTCACTGTAGCCTATATTCATAGGCACACCCAGCCTCGCTTTCACTATAACACGCACTCGCATTCTGTAAACACCATCAGTAAATAATAATATGAAAACATTATAAAATATCTTTCAACAAGAAAAAATAATTTGTTTACTGTAAATGGATAAAGGTCAACAAATGCGCCATTTTCAGCTGTCAGAAATGTGTTGTAATCACTTGTATTCCTCATAGCTCTCAGGCTGTGAGGAAATCAGCAGCCCAAGAGTGTGTTTGGATCCAAAACAGACATAAGAAAGGAAGACGGTCCATGAAAATGTAAATAGAATATGGTGCGAAAAACAGGAACAAAAATCAGTTGACACAAGTGGAAACTGGAACGTACAGGAAGAATCAAGACTAGCAGGGAACCATAGGAATAAACTGCTAGGGAAACACTGGGACCTGCTACAAACCACAGACAATCTGCCAACAGGGGAACTGAAAGGGCTGACCTAAATAGACCAAAACGAGGTTGAACTTAATAGACACAGCAGGTAGAGAAAATTCAGGGAAATAATACTCAACGTAAAAAATGAGGACATCTAGAGGACAAAACAAAAACTACACATAAAAGTAAGAGGAGTAAAAATCCCTGGATGGATAGGTGTGTGTGTGTGTGTCCAAGACCTGTTTAAATCCAAACTACTTCCTCCCCACTAAAAACACATGTTTTATATTATTCAAGCAGAACAGCATTGCTTACCTCTCAATGCGCCCAAAACGCACCATATGGTTCATAGGAGCTAACAGAGAAACACATTTTCAGTTTTTGTATCAAAGATCAAAATCACTGCAGTAGTTTTCTCAATGGTTTTATTGAGAGGGTACACGGGTTAGCTCCAGCATTGGTGCACGGGGTTAGCAGTGGCCAATATATCACACACACACAAACACACAGGCACACATCTTGGGAAACAATCTCAAAATGAACTAGAAAACCACTCATGCCCTCGCTCCCTTTTGTCAGTGTAGCAACAAAAAGAAACGGACCAACAAATAAAAGATTAGATTGCCTCAACAAGGAAACGTTTTTTTAAACTAAAAACTCGTTCATTTGAGTGTGATTGACAACATATATATATATTTTTTTTTCAGATAATAGCAGAAATAGCAGAAGAGGAAGCTGATTCATAGAACAAATCAACAGAGAGTTGAACACACTGCCAAGGCTAAATATCCATCAACAACGTTAAACCTACCATAACTCAACAACTGTTTTTTTATTCTTTCAACAGGTGACCAAAACAGGTAACATATATACACACACAACGGCCACACCCGGCTGCTTTTAGTTGTCGGGGGTAACCTTCACCGAGCGATGTGACCATGTGATCATGTGGGTGTGGCCATCGTGCGGGTGTGGTCATGGTGTGGGCATGGTCATGAGGTGGGCGTGGCCAGGTCTAACGTCAGCCAGCATCTTATAGAGGTCATCACTAGACGTTCAAGGTCAACCGTCTCTGCGAAGGCACTTCCCCCCGCGAGTGATGCGCCGCCAACGGAAAAATACGACTAGACAGAGAGACACGCGCACTCTGGACAACTTTACGTGACGCAAAATGGCGGCAGGAAGCACAGCGGACTCCCTCAGTCCCGTAGCTAGGCAGAGAGCATAGGTATTTGAGAAAAAAAAGGAAAATAAAATAAAATAAAAATTGTTCAGGGAATGGTTTGGTTGGCAAGGCTCACAGTGTCCACCTCCGGGAAGGGCACGCGCTCACGTGGGCTCTGGTGGCATGGTGTGATTGGTCCAGGCGTCTAACTCTCCAGTACCATTGGCCGGGCGGCCCGGGAGGGGCGGGGCTGAGGTGGGCGGGCCGTGGGGTCATGAGGCGACCACCTGTACGTAGTTGGCCGGGTACAGGCCCACCTGGCCATTGGACAGCCGGCCTTGGCACCACCCCTGCTCATCCTCCTCCGTCATCTTCAGCAGCTGTTCTCCTGCACAGAGGGGTGGAGGAGGGGGGTGGAGGGGGGGGTGGAGGGTGGGGTGGAGGGGGTGGAGTGGAGGGGGGGGGGGGGGGGGGGGGGGGGGGGGGTGGGTGGAGGGTGGGGGTGGAGGTGAGGTCGTGTTCATGTGTAGCGAGGACGTGGTAGGTAGGTGTGAAACGAAATTTCACGAGGGTTTGTGAAATCGCAATATTTAGCAACTTTTTCCTGATACTGTCAAACTGAAGAGGCCACTGGTCCACCAACATGAACATTGCAGAATTCAGCACATTACAGTGATGACACGGCAGTCACAGTGAAGTGACACTAGAGTGTGACACTGCACTGAAGCTCCAGTGAAATGACACACGACAGTGACACACCAGTTCACTTAAACCTTCATTAATTGAATAAAAAGGTATGCCTGCTAATATTCAGCAATTGCTTTATTATTTATAGTAGGTGCAACCGATTATCAATTGAATCGATAATCGGGATAATTAGTTTTGTCATAATCACGCAGCCCTAGTTGATATCTACCATCAACCAATTCAATCAGCCTTCTGAATCCATGCATTGATGTAAACACACCAGGACACACCACACTTTGAAAATAATACATCTGCACCAATGAGTGAGTATTAATCCTCTCATTATGGATTCTAGGTTGTAGTTTTGATAAAAGCATCCATCAAACATGATCACTTTAAATCCCAAATGATTATTTTGCCAAACTGGTAAATAACCTTGGAACTTTTCACACAAACTGTATGAAACATACAGTTGAGATCCTTAGGACCCAGATATGTAACTTTGTCTACCATGCATACAAATATGAAAAATAGTAGCATGTATCATGACTGTGCATATCATGACTCAGTGTGTATATCAGTGTGTATATAATGACTGAGTGTGTGTGTGTATATCATGACTCAGTGTGTATATCAGTGTGTATATCATGACTGAGTGTGTGTGTGTGTGTATATCATGACTCAGTGTGTATATCATGACTGTGTGTGTGTGTGTGTGTGTGTGTGTGTGTGTGTGTGTGTGTGTGTGTGTGTGTGTGTGTGTGTGTGTGTGTGTGTGTGTGTGTGTGTTTGCGCGCGCGTCACAAGTGCGCCACGTCTCCTCAGTGTGTGTAAGGACCCACAGAGGCGTGGGTGATTAATGGGCGTTAGTAGGGATTAATACCTGCTTTAAAGCTCAGCTCGTCGGCCTCCTGGCCCGTGTAATCATAGAGCGCACGGACAGGCACAGCCTCTACCTTATCCTCCTCCTCTTCCACCTCCACCTCCTCCTCCTCCTCCTCCTGCTGCTGCTGCTTCTCCACCTCACCCACGCCGTTCACCCCCAGGCCCTTCTTAGAGCCGTCCTCGTCCGACCAGTCCGAGGAATAGTCCTTCACCCTGCGGAGGACGGGAGGGAGGGAGGGAGGGAGGTGAGAGGGAGGGAGGACGGGAGAGAGGGAGGACGGGAGAGAGGGAGGACGGGAGAGAGGGAGGGAGGGAGGGAGGGAGGGAGGGAGGTGAGAGGGAGAAAGAGAGAATGTCAAGGGTGTGTATTGAAGTTAAAGCGGCTTTGAGGAATGAACCTGAGGTAATTTCTCAAAGAGTCAAGAGTCAGACTTGGCTTTGGGTTGATTGCGTGCGTGTGCGCGTGCGCGTGCGTGTGTGCGTGTGTGTGTTAGAGCTGGGCGATTAATCGATTTTTAATCGTAATTCGAATTTATGGTCAACAATCTATTTTTTTTTTTGAAGATAAAAATGACAACATGGCAGCATGTACTGAAAATAGTGAGTATTTAGAGTTAGGCTAAAGTCTGTGGCAATCAAATTTTGCTTCTGTTAATCTTCAAATAAAATCCAAACTTAAAAATATATATATATTTGTGATTTATAGAAAAGAAATCTATTAAAATCGGGTTATGTTTGAAAAAATCTTAGATTTTATTTTTAAGCCAAATCACCCAGCCCTAGCGTGTGTATGTGTGCGTGCATGGAGGGCGTTCCCTCTTATGTCTGTTAGTCTGTGCTCATGTCCATCGGCATTAACCTACACTGCGATAAGCGTCTAGCTTGCATGTCCGCTCTAGCTACTGTTCTGAGCGGGATGTGACGAAACAGCGTGGACCAAAGCGTGACCTTAACAGAATTCCTTTGACTGGTATGAACTGAAACTCAGGACCTTGAAGCGTAGGCCTAAAGTCAGATGGAACATAACCACATTGCACGCGTTCTTCATCATACTTCCCCGATCAGTATTTTTATCTCTGCTGATTCAGAATGCAATTTCAGATGATCTGTTGATTGTCTGAGTGCCCTCATCCGCATCGTCACCTGCTCGCCGGGATAGGGTCGCTGGGGCAGCAGCTCAAGCAAGGTCAACGATTGTCTCAGTGAAACAACTTCAATAAAAAAGGTAAAAGTGACACAGAATCATTGCCCAGATTCTGTTTCCAGCATTCATTCAATTCAATTTTATTTGTATAGCCCTTAATCACCATAACGGTCTCAAAGGGCTTAACAGGCCAAATGTTTATGACATGAAAGATTTATTCATATCGAACTGAATACTAATTTGGGTCAAAATGGGCTGGGGCATGCAGGGCAGAAATGGAATCCCATCATGCACCTCTGCTGGTTCATGGTGAGGCCCCTCAGCTCCCTAACCAGGTCAAGGAGCGAGGGGAACACAACCTTTTGTTCAGTTAACATTCTAACGATGATCTTTAATAACCCCTCTGAAAGGTTGTAGCCATTCAGGAGAGGAGCGGTCCATGAGCGGGCCGAACAACGTGGTGAACAGTGGCTCTGCTATTCCGGGGCAGTGATAATGACCGTAGGGAGCGAGGCGCGGGCCCTGCTGGGAGGGGTTTGGGAGAGAAACCGTGCTACTGGGGGCTAATGGGGCCATGGGGAGGGAGAGAGAGACAGGGTGCTTCTCTTTTGAAGAGCCCAGCGGGAGCATGTCTGACCCCCCCCCCCAAACACACATAGGGAAACACAACAACACGCAACCTCTGAAGCCTGAGTCAGCGATTTAAGTTAGCAATTAAGAGTGTGAAGTCAGGCCAAGTACCGAGAGTTCAAATACTGGGGTGGGCCCCACGAGGGCACACACACACACACACACAAAAACACACACACACTCTGACGGGATAAAAGCCAGGAGATAGATAGTGCACTCCGCTGTTCCTGGTAGCATAAATATCACGCGAGCGCTGTTTGGAGGAAGTGGGTTTCAGATCCACTCCTAGTCCGAGTCCGACTCAGTTACGTATAGCTATGAGGATTTTGATGATACATTTTCTCAACCTCTGAACGCAGGAGACGGAGCCGACGGAACGGGCGGACCCACAATGCATTGCGGGATGGCCCCAGGCAAAGTCAATGACATCCCGTCAACGGACGGATGCAGTGGGCAAGGGGTGTAACACACACACACACACACACACACACACACACACACACACACACACACACACACACACACACACACACACACACACACACACACACACACACACACACACACACACTATATACGTATTCACCTGCTTGTGTCCAGGATGGTGGGGGTCGGAGTGGGCGGGGCATCCTCCGCACCGGACGGCACGATGTTGGTGAGGGTGACCACGTTGTCCTCGTCATGACAACCCTTCTCCTTCCTGCTGATGGAGCGACTCGCATCCGGGGACCACTCCTGAGCACGCACACGCACACGCACACACACACACACACACACAAACACACACGATGAAGGATTTCAACAGAAAATGATTGCTCACTACAAGCCCCCCCCCCCCCGCCCCCTTCCCCCCCCCCCCCCCCCCCCCCCCCCCCCCCCTAAGCTGTGGCAGTGTGCCAGTAACCTAGACGCGGCGGGAACTGATCTACAGTACGATACGGTTTCTCAAAATAAAAACACAGAACAGTGTAGTATGTGTGCGTGCACTTGTGTGGGCGCATGTGTCCACACACGTACACACATGCGTGTGGGCTTGTGTGGGCGCATGTGTCCACACGTACACACATACGCACACGTAAACACATGCGTGTCTACGTGTGCGTTGAGAGAGCGAGAGCGAGAGAGAGAGCGAGAGAAAGAGAGAGAGAGAGACACCAGGACAATGCCTCCCTCTGTGTGTGTGAGCTGAGGGAATGCCAAGAGATTCCTGAGGACATGGCAGCTCTCTGGCTCCTCCCCTGTCCCTGTGGGGGCGGCCAGGTGTAGCCAGAGGACCCATTCAGACTGGGTGATGCACACACACCAACATGCTGCCGTCAGCCCTATTTCCAGCGCTCCGGGCGATGGTCGTCGGGTTAGGCCTTTGTGGTCACACAGACGCTTGCATAGAAGGCTACCGCACGGCCTCACAACCCACGTGGAATCATAGAGGAGAGGAGATTATAAAGAAAAACATAACCAAGTTCTATTTAGAAAGAGGTTTCTATTTTTCTTTCGCAGGGTCACTAATGGAGGCTGATAAATCCGCTGATCACCCCTAATCTGGCATCCCCAAGAGGCTAAATGTGTTCCGTGTTCCTCAAAGTTGACTCTGACTGTATACTTTGGCTCCCTGTATTAAGCCCCGAGCAGGGGAAGGACACATCAAACGTAAAATGAAAAGGCGCTAATAAATATAAAAGAGAGAATTCCTGCTCATTTGGTTTTTTGGTTTTTACAGGAAACCGATCCGGGCGTGTGAAAACCTCTCGGTGAACCATCATAGCGTGAGTCCTCTCTAATGGGCGCTAACTAGGGTGCTGCGGCGAACGTGTGTGGAAGTGTGTGCTCATGAGGAAGAGGGTCTTTGGCTCATTCCTCCGACAGCCATTCTAAGGCCCACTCAAGCCCCCCCCCCCCCCCGGTCACACAACAAGGCTTTCACTCCGAGCTGCTCGATTCACATGCATTCCTCGTGGGTCGTAGCGCCTCATACGCCAAGTACCACGCAGGCTCTCAGAAACACAAAGGACTGGAAGTGGATACTTGGGTTATAATGCTAGACCAAAATTAAATGAATGAATTGAGGTTCTTGAATGAATTGTAAATGGACTGCATTCTTACAGCTCTTTTCTAACCCGTTGCCCCTCGAAGTGCTTTACAATATTGCGGAACATTCACCCATTCATGCACGCATTCGCTCGCTAGGCGGTGTCGGCCATGGAAGGCGACAGCCAGCTCGTCAGGAGTATTCAGGGTGAGGCGTCTCGCTCAGGGACACCTTGCCACTCTGCTAGGAGGAGCCGGGGATCGAACTAGCATCCTTCCGGTTACCAGCCAATGAGTGAGTGAATGAGCGAGCGAGCGAGTGAGCTAGAAAGTGAGTGAGCCGGGTGAATGAGACGACTGAGTGAGCAAAGGGCCAGCGTGATGTTTACCTCAAACTGGGGCCAGTTCATGCTCATGCCGGGCCCGTGGGTGTTCCTCCACCACTTCAGGTCTTCCACGTCGTTGGCTGCGTTGATGGTCTGCCCCAGGTCTTGGTGCAGGCTCTGGAACCTTCCACATCAGAGCACCACAGTCACACGGTGAGCACCTCATCACAAACAACCACGATATGCAAGAGAAGTTATCTTTATTCTTCTGCGTTTCACAGCGTTTGATTTCAGTACGTGACGTTTGAGTGACACCCGGTCTGAGGTCAAGGGTCAGGTTCTCAACCAGGCCACCTTAGATAAGCTTCCAGAGAGGTCAAAAGAACAGCCCTCCATGATCCAATAGAGTTAGGTTTGAGGTGTTCGGGCAATGTCCTTCAACCAAACCCCCGGGCTCCCTCGCGGGCTTCTTTAATAAAGAAAACAACACATGTGGGGTACACGCCCCCCCCATTAAACCCTCCGCTTCTAATGAAATCCATAAAGGTTTGAATGAAATAGATGGAATGATGGGGATTGTGTGTGTGTGTGTCGTGTGTGTGTGTGTCGTGTGTGTCGTGTGTCGTGTGTGTGTGTGTGTGTGTGTGCAAGGCCTGTTTAAATTAAAAAGACAACCTCCCCACTAAAAGACAGAGTAGATTTGCCTTAAAGCGGTTGAAAATAGAAAAGAAAAATACAGCTACCATATCCAACCTCTAGGTGGTGCTGTAGAGCAGTGGCCAGATTCCAGCCCTCCGCAGAGGTAAATTCTGACATTTCCAAAGCACATTCGTTTTCTTTTCCCTGGACACACCCTGTGACCGCCACAGGGTGTGCCTTACTAGAGACGGAATCGTCCCAGCATTCAACTCTTGCAGGTTCAATTGACATTGACATAACCGGTTCTTAAAATAACAATGCCGATATACTTGACACCACATTCAGCTACCAGCTATCATATGACCCAAATAAATATATGGTACCGAACTCACAATGCTGGGCTGAAGTAAAATCCATGAATTCCGCAACATGAACAGGTTCGATATCTAAAGTCAAATTCCAACCAATATTTAGACAGCGGTGCACTTGTTCATTAGCAAACAGTGTCACCATGGGAACGATGAGTCATTTAAATAAATATGAGGGGAGAGGGAAAATAATAGTTAATGGAAAACCGCAAAAGTGGTCGAGTCACTCTCAGACTCGCACAAACACACACCCATCTATCCCACGCACAGAACAAATGTTAATGTAGTTTGAGCATGGATTTAGCATTAGGGCAAATCATTAAAATCCCACCAATCTGTGTGTGTGTGTGTGTGTGTGCGTCTACACAAAGTGTGTGTCTGTGTCTCCCTCCTACCCATCTTGGCAGGACAGGTGTGTGTGTCCCACCCGTCTTGTGTGCGTCCTACACGTGTGTGTGTGTCTGACTGTCTATCTGTCTGTCCTACCCGTCTTGGCAGGACAGGTCAAGGTAGGAGTGTGTGTGTGTGTCTGCGTCTTTGTGTCTGTCTGTCTGCTCGTCTGTGTGTCTGCGTCTGTGCGTCCACGTGTGTGTGTGTGTCTGTGTGTGCGTGTGTCTCCTACCCCTCCTGGCGGGACAGGTCCAGGTGTGTGTGGATGTCCTGCAGCACCTCC
>NC_044061.1:4269890-4294890 GCF_902167405.1 Gadus morhua | reverse complement strand
CGTCATCTTCAGCTCAGGGTCTGGCAGGAGCCCACAGGCTGGTGCTGCTCTGGCTGACATGGCTGAACCTTGGTGTGGGGCATTCTCTCGCCCAGGCGCTGTGTATTCCAGCAGCATGACGCACCTCTCCTGGGACATTGGTGTCGTAAGTCTGCTGTGATGGAATCTGACCCAATTAGAAACAGCCGCGGTAAACGCCTATGAGTTCACAAGAGACGTTGCCACTCCTGCAGTTTGATCCATGGGTTGGATGC
Source organism: Gadus morhua (assembly GCF_902167405.1). Lineage (NCBI taxonomy): Eukaryota > Metazoa > Chordata > Actinopteri > Gadiformes > Gadidae > Gadus > Gadus morhua. The sequence goes on along the minus strand of NC_044061.1, from coordinate 4,294,636 downwards.
TCTATAAGAGTCGGAATAATAACTGACGGACACCAGAAACCCGTCATTTACATGTTATGTTATTGAGGGTGCATCAAGGTGTGCATTTAGCATTCGAAACGTTTCCTGATGTAATCGCAACCTCTCGTCATTTCAGTCCTTCGATTCCAATCCGTTCCTTCAAGCCGAGGTAGTGGGCGGAGTCTAATTACCTGTCTGTGCAGCGCAACAGGTGACCAACGAACTGTCACTCATATCATGACGACGGTTTAATTGAATGAATGTACATCATTTCAGACTTTGGAGGGAGGGGTTCAAACACCACACATCAGCAGCGAGGGCTTAGCGGGGTTCAGACCACACCCCAGACACCCTGAGTTTAGGACCTGACTTTCAGATATATATATAAAAAAGCTACCAGGTCTGAGAAACAGGGATGCGTGGACGCTTAACTACAAGCATACAAATGTATTATCATAATTATAGATTATAAATGTAAAACAGTAAGTGAAACGACTATTCAATAAGAACTAGGGCTTAGTAGTTACAATGCTGGATGCTGTATGGGAATAAACTCGGTATCGGCCGATAGTTAAGTTCAGGAATTGGAATCGGTATCGGGAAGGAAAGAAAATGGCATCGGATCATCTCTAGTAGCGGGTACGTCCCTCTTTGATACACAACGGTTATTTAGCGTTTCTCCAGATCCGATCATCCACGGCCCTACCCGGCTCACCTCTTTCAGCCGGCGGACCCAGGGCTTCTGGGCCTTGCGGAAGCCGTCGTCGGCGTCCTTGGTCTCGCGGAAGCCGCCCATCAGCTGCTTGTGAAAGGCGTCCTTCTGCCAGCTGCGCACCTTGTCGCTGTCCTCGCTGGCCAGCTGCCCGCGCATCTCCTGGTGCAGCTCGCTCAGACGCTCCGCCGCCTGCATGAAGGCGTGCCACGCCTTCTCCAGCGTGCCGTACTGAGGGCCTGGGCACAGGCGCGGGTATCGAACCCAGGTTACGTTAGGACGGGTCAACAGTGTCGATGCCCCTACACCCCCACTGCCCCTTCTCCCTTACACTCCTAAAAACACCCCTTTTAAGCAGTCATTGTTTGTTGTGCGTCCTGGCACTTAGCACTTAGCATCGTATAGCATCTTATTCTTGGTATCTTTGCTGTAGATAGCCTTTCATCCATCCAACCGTCCATCCAGCCCCTCATCCCTCCCCTGGTCTTCTCCTCCTCACCTTTCTCCACCGTGCCCCTCCCTCCCTCCCTCCATCCCTCCCTCCATCCCTCCGTCCCCTGGTCCCCAGGTCCATCTCCTCCTCACCTTTCTCGACCGTGCCCCTCCACTTGCGGGCCCAGTCGCCGAGCTGCAGGGCGTAGCTCCTCTCGATCTTGGCGCGCTCCTGGAAGCAGTTGACCACCTCGCTGCAGAGCCGGTGGCCGTCGTCGATGCGCCGCACCGTGCGTTTGTAGTTCCCCGGCTGCACGCGCACGCACACACACAATACAGACGGGTCCGACAGTGATGTTGATAAGAATGTTGTGCACACACACACACTAATAAATACATACAAATCCATCATCATTTTTATACGACCAATAATTTTTTTATGCGTACTACATTTATCTGGGGAACAGTGATTTTCTCACACACACACACACACACGTCAATGTATACCGTTTTGTCTGTATGGTTTTTGGTTTCGAGAAAGTATTCAACATAACTAGAATTAATCAAACCGTTTATAAACTACATTTCTTGAACCCAATGCGCAGTAACAACAAGCGATAAAATAAAACAACGACCACAATCATGACTCCTATACGTCCGAACGTTCATTTTGTCCGACCGCAAAGATCAGCCTTAGCTCTCAGCTCTGAGGAGAGGAGCCAGCCGCTGGGATAAAGCCGTCTGCATTAGCTGCAGAGAGGGCTGGCAGGCCACGGTGCAAGTCAGCAGGGACTCATTACGCACCCGCGTGTCTCTATTTAAAACAGCACGGCTCCACCTTAGCGTCAGCAACAGCGCTGCCCACACTACAGTCAGCAGGACGCACTCGTCCTCCCCTCGCTGGGTACACATACAGACGCGTGTCAGGCGCCCGGCCTGCTGAGCTGATGAGGTGGCCGACAAGATGCTATTACACGGACTCTGTGGTTAGCACTGTTGGCGATAAAACCCTTGCCTGCGTGTGTTGGCATTTAAAGTCCCAGCTGCCTGTGTGCGCGTTTGTGTTTGCCTGTGTGCGCGTTTGTGTTTGCCTGTGTGTGTGTGTGTGTGTGTGTGTGTGTGCGCGTTTGTGTTTGCCTGTGTGTGTTTGCCTGTGTGTGTGCGTGTGCGCGTGTGTGTGTGTGTGTGTGTAGCCCACCTCCCAGAAGCTGTCAGAGCTTCCCAGGTCGCAGAGGTCTCCATTGGAAGACATGTTGGGGTCTGCCCTACAGCACGGAATGATGCCGGCTAGACGTGGGACTGAGGAGAGACAGACAGAGACAGAGACAGGAGAGAGAGGATGGGGCAGAAAAACACATAATTAAAAAAATGCTAGCTTCCAAGAGTCCTTTCTACTACTAATGCTTAACACTTAACACGTCAGACATGACACAATAGGATTTAGATTTAGATGATTAACCCTGTTTCTTTAGTTCCTCGCCATTACTGACAGAAAAGCTTCCCCCTGCTACGGCGGCGGTCTGGGTGCTGCACGCTAACCGTGGCGCTCATGCCCCTTGGCTCAGGCGGGCTCCACGTCAGCTAAGGGGTTTATTTACTGGCCCGAGTGCTGGCAGAGAGAAGCCTCTACCACACGCTGCCCCCCTGTCTCCCTACCGCCCACCAGCACACAACAGAACCACTTGTGTTGGATCATCAGAGAGAGTCTCTCTCTCTCTCTCTCTCTCTCTCTCTCTCTCTCTCTCTCTCTCTCTCTCTCTCTCTCTCTCTCTCTCTCTCTCTCTCTCTCTCTCTCTCTCTCTCTCTCTCTCTCTCTCTCTCTCTCTCTCTCTCTCTCTCTCTCTCTCTCTCTCTCTCTCTCTCTCTCTCTCTCTCTCCAGAGAGCACTGCAGATATTAAAGCTGAACTTGGATGACTACAGCCAAGGGAGAGCCCTTTTCTCTGAGCTCGGCCACATGAGTGTCTTGGATAACAGCAGAACGGATGGCCAGTCATACTTCACGCTACCACTGATTGTTTGTGGACTACCCCGTGAACCCAGTGCAATCTGCGCGAGATATCCTGAACCCAGTAGCACTGTAGACGCATCCCAAGAGCGGATGAACCTTGCCCAGGGTTCACGATGACCTCGGCCCCCCCATACTCTATACATCCACATCCGCACTGACGCAGTCTCATTGGACGACTCCCAGGGCCAAGGCCAAAACACTTCCTGTGGCAGACACAACAACTTGAGAGGGAAGCTAGTTGCCACACAAAGATTGGTGTGTGTGTGTGTGTGTGTGTGTGTGTGTGTGTGTGTGTGTGTGTGTGTGTGTGTGTGTGTGTGTGTGTGTGTGTGTGTGTGTGTGTGTGTGTGTGTGTGTGTGTGTGTGTGTGTGTGTGTGTGTGCGCGCGCGCGCGCGCGAGCACGTGTGCCGGTAAAAGCTTCACACGGTAAAATATCTTCAAAACAAAGTTCTACACACCACATTTTGGGCCACATCATAGCCCAACTGAAAAAGTAACCGCTCAATCGAGAAACCGGAAAAACTATAAACAGTAAATTTCCAGAAGGGCTAGTTGGTTAAAACGGGTTCCGGATATACCCAGGGTGGAATGCCAGACCCATAATCTCCAGTCTGCAATATGGAGTGGGTGTGGCAGTAAAATAAAGAACACAGCATGGACAGAAATGACATGGTACAGTCTGGATGACCTTTCAAAAGCTATTCTGTGGGAGTAAGCAATGCTGACTCCCATCATCAAACCGTTTAATATACAGAGAACAAGCATAAGCTCGCCAGCAGCGTTATCATGTCCATTCTGGTCCTAGTACGAAGTGAACGTTAAACCAACTGACTGACCAGTTATTTCATCGGGGTATTAGTTAGTTATACCTTTGTTGAGCTATCAAGATTTGCCGTTTAGACAAATGTCAGGAAGTGGTTTCACCACTTCCTGTGGTTTCACCACAGGTGGACTTCACCACAGGTAAGTCCACACCGCTCGGAATTCAATTAAAAATTATCCTAAATGATGACACAGTAGATAGGAATTAGGAAAGAAAGGTTAAAATAGACAGCAGTCATAGCTTTGCACTGCAAAATAGACGCAGTCTTCAAGCCAAGTATTAATCTGCAAGGTGTGACATGCAATGATGACCGCAACGTGATGGCACCTCCCACAGCAGCAACAGATCTTGCTCTTATCTGCAGTACTCATTACTCCCCCTCCCCCAAGCAAATCTAATCTACATCTATCTACTCTTTTTACCTTTTAATCATTTGGACTGCAGTGTTGTTAGAACATACATGTTTCAACCATACAAACACAGAAGTGTGAATGAGTGAGTGGGTGGAAAATATTCTAGCAAAGGAGGCATCTGACATCAACATGCTACAACATGAGCGGGTATGAGAAGCTGACTTGGCCGGCACATGCTAATTACTATTCCAAGAAGAGTGTGTGTTGTTGTGAAATAAGGGTACTTGATCTGGATGCGTGACTATGTTGTTCCTATAGCTTCACTCTTGTGAACATGAACTCACATGAACATACAGTTTCCCTGGGTACTAAGGAAGCTATTCAAACCAAAGGTATGAATGTCAATGTTAAGTATGCAAGGCGTGTCTAAATTGTATCATCAGTGAATCATACCACAAATCTCCTACTACCAAAGTGAATATGAAAGCCAAGAAAATACAAACAAAAGTAGATCTACAGCTATTGATCAACTGTGTTCAATCCCGTCAGTCTGTGGGTGGCCCTGATTTAAGAGATTACGCTTTGTGATGTCCAGCAAGTTTATAGACGGACAGACTCATTAGTGGAGTAGGTCAGTGCTCTGGCACACACACTAGATGCTGCTGCCCCAGGCCAGACAGAACGCTGTTCGTCAAACCACTTCTACAATACATTTGTGGTAACACATATGGATAAGGTTATCAGGACGGTTCAAAAACTTTTTTTCCTAAGAGTTAATGAATGAAAGTTAACCTGAAGCAAAATGTGTTAACATTCTGAAGTTTTGTTTAGAATGAACACATTTGAAATGTTGCCATAACTTGATGTTGAGCTGTCCAACCCAACTCAACACAAGGCTGTGTTGCTATAATAAAAACACACAGGAGACATAACGTAAGACGAGTACTTGGTATGACAAGGATAAGAACACGGAGAAGTTAGAATACAAACACTATGCTCCGTGAGAATATCGACACCATGATCAGATAAAAATACAATTAATACTTGTTGAGTAGAAAGTTTAGCAGATCATTTTTTTCCCAAACATGCCGCTTGCACACAAAGTCCCAGACACGCACACGCCTGCCTCACCTTACCTTGCTTTGTTTGCCGTGAGCGACAGACCTACTTTGAACCACCCCTCTGTGCTCCCCTCTCACACCCATCCCTATAATCAACCACGCGTCTGCAAACCTCCTTCCTCCAACCCTCTCCAGCTACAGCCCTCGGCAGACCACCGCACTTCACCCCCGGAGGCCCCCGAGACGACACCCCGAAAAACAGGACTCTTCCACTTCAAGAAGGAGGATGTGCCAAAACAATAAACACCTAAAGAAGTGCCTCCAAGCCGACCCAGTGCCTGTTCCTGGTCAGGGAGGAGAACACAACCCTCCTCTCAGAGAGCGGAGAGGCTGTGTGGAGCAGCCACTGGAGAGGCTGAGAGATCCCTCCCATGGGTGTGTGTCCACAAAGGATGTTTATCTTGCATTGGTAAGTGACCACGTTCTTGAGTTCATTTCCCCACACGCAAACTTCGTTTGACATGGAAGAAATAGGAATCAAGAAGTACAATCGTCCCTTACTCAAAAAAATATGCTTCATACAACGTTGCATAGAACCATAAAATGATCATAAAATACAAAGCCAGAAGTCGGAATATAACATTGTCAGAGTTGTATCTAGAGAGAACTATAGGGCATTGGCCTACAGGACCATCAAGAAATACCGATGCGTTCCTTAAGACGTTGGCCTTTCTAGAGTGATTAACCATCCGCTGGCAAGCCCAACGAAAAAGTAATCAGGGCTGCATTCTGACCCATGCCTTCTTTGACTCTTGGCTTAAATTCCAGGGCGGCCTGGGACTTAACTGTGACAGAGTATCCATCTTCCCTGGGACCAGTAGCCAGGCCATTGTACAAAAAGGACGATGATTTAAAAATGTATTAATAAATGAACGGTCAGAGAAAAACGGAAAGCATCACCATTGTCGAGTGAAGCAAAGGCTGGGATAATTCTTCAAGAGAAAGGCGGTTGAAAAAAGCGAATATTGACTAGCCATGCACAGTGGGAGGCTGGAAACTGTAATATTTCCGTGTGTGTATAGTTGTTTACAGAAGGAGATAGAGATAACAATGCAAGTGACAACCGGCATAGTTGTATAGTTGACAGTCGTTTTTGGACCATCAACACAACACTACAAGGAGTTTGGGGCATGTGACAGAAGGTAAGGAAGGCAGGCGTGTGCAAGGCAGAGACACACAGCGATGGAAGGAGACTCAATGGACGGTGGATTTAGGCAGAAGTGGGTCAGTGCAGGCGGGCCTGGGATGGGGGGAGGAGGGATGGGGGAGGTGGCTTGGAAGGGAGGGAGGGAGGGAGGGAGGGAGGGAGGGTTGGAGGGAAAGGGTAGACTAGGTCTAAGGCCTCAAAGGCTCTACTGGAAACCCAGTCAATAATCAGATTAATGTACACCAACGGTTTTACAGCAGCCTGCTTCCATTCATTCCTGAAACTATGCTACTAGCAGGCTGGGGGAGTTTTATATGGGTATTAGCCTGAGTTATGTTACACCAGCGCATTAGGCTCATGACACTATTATTAGCAGGGCAAAATCATGAGTTGGTGATTGTAGGTGTTGTGGGAATGGGCCGGGACTTCCAGTAGATCACCAGTGTTGGTGGGAGATGTTTGTACATTCAGTCTACAACGAAAACAAAACAAGCTGTACAGCAGAGCCCTATTATTACTTACTAGTAGAGTAAATGTAAAAGAATCCCGAACATTCAAACTGTCATAGATTCTAATGATTACAAAATTTGCTATTCAACGAATCACAACGTTTAAAACTGTTACTATACCTTACTAAAATATGACAATTACAATTAGGGCATTTAGCAGACGCTTTTATCCAAAGCGACTTACATCGGTTAATACACACATTGACACACCGTCGGCGGAGTCAACCATGCAGGGCGACAGCCAGCTCGTCAGGAGCAGTTAGGGTTGAGTGTCTTGCTGAAGGACACATCAACACTCAGCTAGGAGGAGCTGGGGATCGAACTAGCAACCTTTACAAGGCAACTGCTCTACCTCCTGAGCTAAGCCGACCCTGACAACATTTTCTAATCGATTTTTCGTACATCATATTCTTGACGGGGGGCTTTTCCGGCTACAGGCTGCCAGAAACAGGGAATGTCCCCGAAAAGGGGACCCTGTCACTAACAAACCCATTCCATTGATTGGCTACATATGGAGGTTCTAATCACTGACAGGAATTTGTTTTGGAAGCTATCCTGAATACAAATGGGTACATCCGAGAACATTGAGGACTGGAAGGGAGAATACAGATATTGATATCTGTCCTTAGTAACAGATATCTCCCAAATGTTCACCATGACCTGGAAACTGCTTGAAAAGGCAAAACTGTGTGTACCGTTGGACAAATATAAACAGAAATAATGATGGATGAGGCTCTGAAGTCATGCCCCAGATGACAGGACCAACCCAGAAAACACACACTTCAAGAAATACATAACAAATAGAGGGGAGATGCAAAACAGTACATCCTGATCTCGTGTTCCTTTCCATACAAACCCAGTCAATTGTGTAGTACCTACTTTTGAATTCACAAGTGCGAATTTAAAAATGCCTATATTGGCCAACCTTGAAAGGCTTTCTAAACCGGTCCAATCCGATAAGCTTGCAGGGATGAAACACATTTTCTGTTCTGCGAAAATATGGACTATGAAATCTCACTTATGTGCAGTATGTCAGAGTCTAGCTTCACATACACTGCAAACCTATTAATGAATGCCCAGTAATCCCAGTGGGTTCGCTGTTTTCAGCCTCAGGAAACACACCAGAAATAGGCATGTTCGATTCATGTAGGTGAAACTAGAACGGCCTGGTCAGAGAGGTAGGATTATCTACTTTATTTAAAATACTTTGTAAACCACCGTTTCCAGTTAGGTAACAGACTTTTGAGTGTTGAACGTATAGAACTCAATGCATTCACCTTCCTACAACACTACACACAATACAATTGCACACATTCATGTTACAAAACAAGACCATTTTCTACCCACATACATGATGTGCTCCATCCCAGGGTCCAAGCAAAGACAACCTTACCTTTTCAGAGATGAAAACAGAGATGGACAGCAGTCCAAATGCAAGCAAGGGCTGTTTCTCCGAAGGCCTGAGAAGCAATAGACAAGAGCAAGGCTAAAGAGCAGAGATTCAGCGAGAGAGAGAAAGAAAAATCCTTAAAAAATAGACAGAGAGAGAGAGAGAGAGAGAGACAGAGGAAACACACCAGAGAGACAACAGAGGAGCTGGTTAGGAAGCCTTGAAGCCCACAGACATGCAGTGAGGATCTCTCAGAACCTGACGATGGTATTGGTCCAGCAGGCTGCCAGGTGAGTGAGGCCGCAGATAGTAAGTTGGTGGCAGTTATTGCAGTTATGGAGCAGTGGCTTAGAGGTGGGACATTCTGGGGCTCCCACTGAAATGCCACACATAATAAGCGTGTAGTAAACATAATGAGCAGGCCGGAGAGACCCCGGAGCTCATAGAGGAGGTCCGGGGGACTTACATCACACTTCTAAAATTACCTTGGAATGGCCGGGAGAAAAGGGGTCAAAGTATCTGTCAATAGGACGTCAACACACCACGAGTTGCAAGTTCATTGAGCTCTTCCCTTGCCAAGTAAGGCATAGGATTAAATATTGAGGTCTGGTCTCATGAGAATTACCAGTTCTAGCTTTAGGAACATGCCAGTATGGCTGGACAGAAAGGCTTTTGTCATCAACATATTTGCGCGGCAGCTCTGTGTCTCCGGTGATCAGAGAGCGAATAATGCAGGGATGGATAGAGCGAATAATGCAGGGATGGATAGACCTGTACAACTCAGACATCAGCCCTTTGAAGAAGCAGTCAACGCAGGCTGCACCATTCCCTCCAACAGGAACTTGCAATCGAAAAGTGTGGCATGTCACTACTAGTAAACCTGGAGTATGTTCTGGTAGAAGATGGGACAGAATATTAAACATAAAGAGACACTATCCAGCATTGTTCCCCTGCATAGCATTCAGCAGAGCAAGCCAAAATGCTATAATACCCTCGACACAATTTAATTCATCAGAACTCTACACCGCCACAAGATAGGTCTATCTGATGTGCTACTTTTGACTACTTCTGTTGAATTAATTTCTTCAGATTAACACATATTTTAGGTCATTGTAGTGTTGTACATTCTGAACACCTTGTTCATGCGGTTAGGGTCCTACATGGTGTGTGTAGAGAGTACTGTAAACTAGGTGACACAACTCGACTGCAAAACCTATTAGATGTAGCACTAGGACCAAAACAATTCCCTTTTCTTTTCTTTTTTAAATGAGAAAATAGATGCGTCTTTCATAGGAGACCTCTGAGAAATTGACAGCTGCTGATGGACCTCGACATTCTATGAAAATAATCCACTTGCTCCTCAGGGAACCTTAGGGCCAGACAGAGGCAGCAGAGCCCCCCACCATCAGCCAGGCGACATGACGTCATGACGCCCTGGCTGCTGCACTGAGAGAACCCCGAAGAGTCGAACCAGATACCCACTCAACGAACACGAATAAACGAGTGAACGTAAACGATTCCATCAACATTTTAACACCTCCCATGTAACTCCAACTTTTCCCGAACGAGCTTACGTCATGTTAAACCAACCGATCGCTAAGCGGGCGATTTGCGATAATTTAAATTACGCAGTAGGTACGTGTCTCCATTACACGCATCCAGTCCCAGCGATGCAATTGCGCTTACTAATGATGTGCGTCATGTTGGCGTTATCAACATCAAACATCTAAACATCTAAATAACATACGGGCTAGGCTACTTAAGTCTCCAACAAGCGCCTACCTGTTGCAACTTATGTTGCTTTGCTCCGATCCTCTTTCTCCGATGATCCTGTTCCCTAGAAGCTCCCAGCGGGCGGTCGGCGGCACATGGGTGCGTCGGGCAGGGTGAAACTCTCCGAAAGGTTCCGTGTGCCTCGAAGCCAGCAGCGCGTTGAATGTCAATGTTTACTCAGAAGCAACAGGCTCGCTTGCTGCACTCCCATAGGCCATTACGCTGCGACTCCATGCGTCCTGCAGAGACTCGCCACCAGTGCATGCATGCTCCTCACCCGTATGCTGCTGGCTTGGACTCCCAAGGAATAGTCGATTTGTAATGTGTTGCCTTATTGAACAATAGTTGACTTTAATGTGGATCTGTATAACACTTTTGAGAGGGAAGGAGTCTTCTCGATGCTTCCTAGCGTCGCTCAGGAGAGGTCTCTGTAATCAGATGCTGCTAGCCACAATATCCATTCATCCTATTACGGGTCTTTAACCCTTCACTGTCTGAGCAAGCGATCATCACATACGCCTGCACACACACACACACACACACACACACACACACACACACACACACACACACACATACAAAGACACCAGTTTACCAGGCGCCCGCGCAGAGACACACACACGCACCCACGCACGCCCGAAAACAAACGCACACTCTTTCTCTCAGAGACCATATAAATGGGTTTCCCTTTCCCACGGAGCATCCAATGTTTTTTGCCAATGAACCATCAGTATAAGTTTTAGCAGCGCCCTCTAAAGGGCCACCGTGGTATGGTAACATCCACGCAGGATTATCAGTTGAGGTGGACAGTAAAACACCAGTAGTAGAAACATGTTTATTGTTGGAAGACATAGCCGGATCCCACATCCATCACAACGAGGCTGGACTTTTGGTGGTGCTTCTGTCATCTGAAGTCCGCCAGCATCGATCTAAAGTTCTTCAGCTCCTTGATACTTGTTGAAATTCTGTAAAAGATTTAAATAAAAACAAATTATGTGGAGTAGCCTATATTGAGAACCACGATAGAAAATGTAGATCCTAAATGGAAAAACATAAAAGGATATGGATCATGTTAAATAAGAGAGAGAAACATGTGGAATGGAAGTCATTTGTTTTGGATAAAGAAAATCCTCATGAATTATTTTCAATTTAGAGTTAGGTAACTTAATACTAAAGAGTGGAAAAATCAGGGCTTTGCAATTTCACAGACAGTATACGTCATCAGAACCATATTGTAATGGGGTCAAAGTATCGTACCTTCCGAAGGCATTGAAGATGGAGACTATCTCCTGGCGGTTCAGCTGGAAGGCTGGCCGTGGAACGTTAGGTTTGGTCAGATCGTCAATCTGTCGCCTTGAGAACAGGACCTTTAGGGCTGTCCCTAACCCCTGGGTCTGTGGGTGTGTGTGTGTGTGTGTGTGCGTGCGTGCGTGCGTGCGTGCGTGCGTGCGTGCGTGCGTGTGTGTGTTGGGGAGGATCACAGTTTTTTAATTTCAAATAGATGAACATACATAGGAATACAACATCCAGTATATTGTTGGAAGACAAAGACGGATCCTACATCCATCACAACGAGGCTGGACTTTCATACTTTTCATTAACATTAAATTCCACTTCAAAATTGTATTCTTCACAGTAATACATTGAGGTAGCCTTTTCTCATTAGCATTATTAGCATTAGCATCAGTGTTACTTCATATGGATAACTGAGAGAGCCAATGGCTGACCTGCAGCTTTCCCCAGAGACGACATTTGAAACACCCCACGCAGTCCATGATTCTTGAAATGTTCTTGAACGACAGCCTGATGTCCTCCTGGGGTCGTAGTGTCAGAGAGAGGCATTCAGAAATGAAAGACCTACATACAATCTTGTTAGAATGTTTCCTTTCCATTATGAAAAAAATGAATTAATTGAACTATGAATGTACTGCTAATCTAACTCATTAGATACTAACATGCCTTTTACTTTTTTCCTTCTACCATATTTGAACTGTGATTATCTGTGAGAAATAAGCCTCATCAGATATTCGATAACTTGTCACTGAACAATAATTCTGGTCTTGTAAATGGCATGAATTTTGATTGGTTTAGCCATTCGCACTCGACTTCATCCTTCCACAGCTGGAATGACAGACGCCAGACAAAAAAAAACGTCAAACCTTGAGCTTCCCCGCCTCCTTCTCATCCCCAGCGAACAGCGAGTTCTCGTTGAAGTGCAGGGGGAAAGTGCTGAGAGGAGAAGTGTGAGAGGGAGAGAGGCAAGTTCATTGGTTTTAAATGGACTGATTTGAACACCATCTGAATTAAATGGACTGCATCTATATAGGGCTTTTCTAACCAGTGGCCACTCAAAGCATCCACCCATTCATGCGCACATTCACACTAAGAAGGCGGTGTCAGCCATGCAAGGCGACAGCCAGCTCATCAGGAGCAGTTAGGGTGAGGTGCCTTGCTCAGGGACACCTCGACACTCAACAAGGAGGAGCCGGGGATTGAACCAGCAACCTTCTCCATTGTTGTTGCTCCATTGCATTCCCAATGGACGGTTGTGACAGGGCAGTGCATCTCGCTGTATGTCCAGACTCACTCAGCCAGCCGGAGGACCTCCAGCAGCAGCTCTTTGTGGGCCTGATCCTTCCGCGGCTGGCCCGTGTACAGCTGGAAGGACGACTGCTGGAAGAAGGGCAGGGCTTTGGCCAGGGCGCGCAGCTCAATCAGGTACAAGAAGTAGAGGTTACGGAGCCGCTTGGGGCCCTCGCCCGCGGTCAGCTCAGAGTCGAAACGCTGCTGGAACTCTGAGACATTGTGGGACCACTTCTTCTGGAACCAGTTGTCTACGAGTGAAAGGAGGGAATCGGGAGACAAAAGGGGACTGAGGCCGAGTGTTGACTTTGTGTTGACTTGACCACTTAACTTTGTGTTTGTATTTAGTTTGAATCACCTAAAGGGCTTTCTGACTACCTTTGTGACTTGAAACCATAAACAGAAGAAGAACACAGAGAGAAGAATAGGTCATATAAATATGCAGTGTGTGAGTGTCGGAATGATGACAGGTTGAAGTCTCATGACTTGAGTTGTGTCTGCTATAAAAGACTATACAATAAGAAAAAGCTATAAAAGACATCCCTCTGAAGACTGAGTACCTTCAGAGATATTCAGAGAAACTACTAATGGCCGTGTTTTTTGTGTGTGTGTGTTGGTGTATGTGTGTGTGTGCTATTAGCTATATTTACAGTATGTGGAATAATTTGATTCAAAAGTGTGTTTGTATGTTGTGATGGAAAAATACATATGTTGTTCCCTTTTCATCATGTGAGCTTTGTTTCCTATGCCTTGTATTGTCTAGCCCCCTACCTGTTCCTAGTGTTATCTAACGTTAACCTTCGACCTATGGGGAACACCGGTCACGAGGGAGCAGTGATCCCCTAATGCATTCTTCTGCTTGATGAGAACACAGGAAACTCTGTCCTTTAGGTCAACATTATTTGATTTGATCATTGACAATTGCAATGTGGGGAGGAGGGTGAACCTGTATTCTTGGATAACTGCTAGAGAGGAGACTAGTGCATGAATACATTGGAATAGGTTAATTGTCCACAACTATTGTGCGCTTTTTTGCGTTTAGAAGTCTGATCTGTCCTAGACGCAATATCTCTTCAAGAAATTGCCATGATAATTGTTTATTTACCATCCATAAGGTATCGGGCACTCAGGTGTATGTTGATGCTGGAGTGAAGGCCAGATATAAGCCGGTAGAAAGCTCTTTTCTCCACACATTGACCTGGGCAAGAGGAGAAACAAGAGAAACAAGTTTGTCTTGCTACATCACAAACATTACCGTTAGCGTTAGCATCTCTCACATAACAATGACCATGAGGATGTTGAACGGAATCAACCCACCGTCCAACCATCTGTAGAAGGCCGGGGCTGAAAGCGAAACCAAAAATGATATCACACATAAAGAACATCCAGGGTTAACCGTGTGCCACACAAATGTATTGTTAAGTAACTAGGAGGAGCTCCCACCATCCTTTCCTTGACCGCTGCGGAACACTTGGGGATACACCGGGCGCCTCACGGTGAAGGGTCTGTGACGACGGAAGCAGAGGTGACACTTAACATTGTGATGTTATTGTTTATGGTCCTGTTTTTCCAATTTTAGCAGCGCCCTCTAAAGGGCCACCATGGTATGGTATACATCCACGCAGGGTTAACAGTTGAGGTGGACAGTAAAACACCAGTAAAAGATTGACCGATGAGTGTTTAATGTTGGAAGACATAGACGGATCCCACATCCATCACAACGAGGCTGGACTTTTGGTGGTGCTTCTGACATCTGAAGTCCGCCAGCGTCTATCTTAAGTTCTGCCCCTAACCTCCAGTTGACAAATGATTTCCCCCTCATTTTTTCAAGTCAATCAACCGGGTTCACTCTGTGTGTAATTCCTGCTCCTTGTCTTCGTTTGTGTGTCGTTCTACTTTACTTGAAGCAGTTCTCCTCGTAGATGCTGTTCCAGATTTGCCAGGCCGCAGGGCCCTTGTAGCCCGTAAAGCGTTCCGGGTTCAGCAGCAGATCCACATACTGTGCGTCCGGGGACTCCACGTCTGACACAACAACGACAACAACAACATCAACATCAGCAGGTCCTCGACCGTAAGGCTCAGCCTGTGAGTCAGTCACACTCTGGCTTCAGAGGGATTGGACAGGACGCGTAAACACCGACCGTCGATCACACAGAAGCGCTCCGCCTCATCATCGTGGAGGTTCCAGTTCTGCAGAGCCTCTCTCGTCTTCTCACTACAGACAACAGTCAGGAAGTCCATGGGGTGACTGACTTTAAATCGTCGTTTATACTTTCACATCGGCCTAAATATGATTGGATGAACACTGACCCCCTGTTAAGAACGCAACCCGCTAAGACCCTTGTTTTATTTTGGAAGTCTACTATTTAATTATATATATATTATTATATTTGTGAACTTACCTGAGAGAGGCGTCCACAGCTCCAAGATGCTCCAGTTTCTCACAGTCGTCGTCCTGTGTGTTGGCGTCTGCTGAATACTAGACAACAGACCCATGCAAGACAATAGCCACCACCGATGAGGAATAAGAACCAAGGATTACTTTTTTAATTTCTACGTGTTGAAGCATGCGTGAATAACAGAGTAATGACGTTCTACTTAAGATATGTGGGGTCAGGGCCACATGGACACAAGCAGTAAATAATGAGCTTGTATCATAATATCACTGTAACGAACATTTTGCAGGGAACCTTTGAACTAGAGAAAATTAAAAAAGATATTGGGTTCAACTCTCATCATGCCAGTGGTGTTCTACCTCCCTCTTACCTTATGGTTCGAAGACTTGATTCCCTCAGGCACCTCATTCTGTGGATTAAAAAAAGCTCATTGTTCTCGGCTCACATGTAAAATGTGAATGATCGGTAGCATGGCGGGCTAGCATAGCAGGTGGGCAGCATAACAGGGTCTCTCACCGGGGAGCAGGGCTGCACAGCACAAGAGCTCATACCACACTGGTTGTTGTCTGTCCAGAAAGGACACGGCTTATCCAGGTTCACCTGTTGGTGGTCAAAGCTTTGTTCAAGAAGTAATTTTTCGGAAATAATATTTGTCAATTTGAACTTTTCATATATTGGCCAAAACATAGGATTTTACTCATGTTTTCTCTCTTTCTCTCTCTCTGATTTTAGTAACAGATGCGTAACATAATAATAATAATAATAATAATAATAATAGGTTTTGGGTTCACTCTCCCTTTAAAGTTATCAAATAAAGTGAAAAAAGGAACAAAGAATGGGGAAAAAGCTATAATTTAATGTTATCCACTACTTTTCCAGGAAGTACACGGTTGTTTTTTTCCCAAAATCGAATGCATTACTTTTCCAAATTAGTAATGTTCATTTTTGGATTACAAATCATCAAAGGTCCCCTGAGGTGTGGTTTGATTAGCCTGACTGAAAATCAGTCTCATATGACATCACAGGTGGGCGTGTCCAACAGGATGTGCGCTAGATAGAGCAGTCTATCAGTATGCTACTTCCTGGAAGAGTATCCTCAATGACATACCTTATAGAACCTGAAGTAGTCAGACTCAAGCAGTTTTTGGAGTTTAGGGAAGAGCTGATCATTGTTGAAGGCATCGATGGTCTCCACATCACAGGCGCAGTCGTCGAGATTACCTGTGACCTGTTCAAGATGATACCACCCAATGTATTTTCACCAAATATCCATAGACCAATCTATTGAGTAGCCATCAACATCCCACAATTCAAATGTTCTGATTAACCTTAAAAGCAAGCACTGTTTCATGTTTATTTCTCTCCGTCTGTTTTGTCTCACAGTTGTTTCTTGACCATGTTACATGCAACTCAGAACATTTCAACAGGCACTATGCATTACTATACATATTGTATATCGCTTGTATACTCAAAGTCATCATAGCTATTTTAAAAAAAACACCAAACTCATATACCTCATACCTACATAATAATAATGTTGCATTGAGGACCGTTATCTCTGATGGTCGAGAGGAATAAAGTGTCCCACTTACCTGACAGAAACACCTGTCACCCGCCCCCCTCGAGAAGGCAACCTGCATGATGCTCGCCAGGAGCGCAGCGAAGACCGTCAACCGTCCAACAGACATTATCATCTGTCATTGGAGACGGACAAATCAGTATCTGCACAAAACCCTCCGATAATTTACTCAAGACAAGAAACCAGTGAGCCAAGAGCTCCAACTTGCAAGTGTCGCTTACTCAGCGTGCTTCCTGATATTTCCTCATTGTTTATGACACGGGGGACAAGGCTACGTGACAAACCACCACGCAACACTTGGAAACTTTTTTATTTTATTTTTTATTTTTTAATAAATCTACTTTCTGAATTAAAAACCTGGTAGAGGTTTTTATAAAGCCGTTGTTAGATCGTCGGCGTGTTTAATATCGTTTAAGTTGATTTAATATTCAGTGTAGTGCAGTAACATTAATTAGCCACAAGGGAGAAGCAAATCCATCAGAATAACTCCAGTAATTCAAGTTGATCTGAGGATTGGTGATATGTTTACAATACATTTGTAATTAGAAATATACAATTAGGATTTCAGAATGGACATTGACAACACAGCCTATTTAATATGGTGTGCTCAAAATGTTGGGTTTATTTTTCGTTTGGCCTTTACTCTGGTCACAATGAATTAATTAATAATAACGACCGTCTGTATCAAATGTGTACAAACATGTCCTTTTATAAATCAAAAAATAAAATGTGGCGAAATGCTGTCCACCGTCCTGCTCGTGAGTCATGCTGATTTGGGAGATTTTCAGAAATTGACCTAAATACTGTTCCCCAAGTCAGCAGACAAAGTTGGAAACGCCGATCCGACTCAATTGCGCCCTCTGTCGGACGGAATTCACCAGCAGCCTAAATAAATGAACTGAGGTGAACCTCCAAAGAGGGAAACGCCACCTTCAGTGAAAGGAGGTAGACACGTCATAAATGTACAGTCTGTGTGTCTTAAATATTGTTTTTTAATGTCTTCTTAAAGCAACTTGAACCGTCCACCTTCCCATCTCTCTGCTTGATCACCAGTGGGGAGGTTTTACAAACCGTTAAATCCTGTAATCCCTTGTTTAGAAATGCCATGTTTTGATTTTTACGAAATGTTTGCTATGGAAACCTTTACTTTTATTCTTTTTTAACTTCCTTGCCGATCCGCCTCACACACACAAACACACACAAACACACACACACACACACACACACACACACACACACACACACACACACACACACACACACACACACACACACACACACACACACACACACACACACACACACACACACACACACACACACACACACACACACACACACACACACACACACACACACACATTTTCATGATTTTTGAAATGTTTGCTATGGAAACCTTTTTTTTCTTTCTTTCTTCTGAAACTTTCCTCTGCTGATCCGCCTCCCGGTCCTCTCAGTCCCTGGCAGGCCGGGGGCCCCTGCACCGTGGCCCTATAACTCCATTCTCTATTTCTGTGCTTCCTTGTGCTGCCAAGCCCCTGACGTAATGCTCCGCGTTAATTATTAGCATGTGGAAAGCCATGGCCAGCCCCTCGATCCCAGGCTCCGAGCGTACGGTGGGGCTGCACCTCGCTCCCTCCCCGGTACCAACAAATCGCTGATTGGCTAGACACCACGGGAGTCACCGCCAACCGCACGCTCGACCTTCTGATTGGTCATTCGACACTGCGAGGCACAACCCTTCGTACGCTCGGACCCTGGGATTTATGCCGCGGCTCTTCTCTGGCGGCCAGAGAGCACCCCGACTGCTGGGAGAGGGAAAGTTAGTCAAGATGGCAAATATCACTAAACCGGAGTAAAGGGGGCACCGCTCCCCGAAACTGTGATCGAGACCCATGATGCTCATGTTCCCATAAGTAAGTACTACTGGGTCTGAGGGTTTTTTATTATGTCTATTAACTAACTTGTCTCCGGGTTTCTGAACTACTAGTCAGTAACGTTGGCTCAAATCGTCAAGTGTCCAACGTTACATATTCAAATGGACATAATCATACGATATGTATTATTTTGAATATCATGGCTCCGGGTGCGTTTATGTATGCCAGCCCTGAACATTATTCTGGGCTGCCCATGTGAGAGAAGGGGCGATTGAGAGTTTGACATTTTATCAACCCTACTCTATTCTCGGAATCACAAAGTTACGAATGGTTTGCGACCCCCCGATGCGACGCGATACGCGGGGTCTTTCCACTGGGTTTCCGTCTGAATGAGCGCATAAGCACATTTCATTATCGTCTATTATCCGAGCCTCTGCTGATGAGGCACAGCGACAGTTTTAGACTGTGGGCTTGTGGCCGCAGCATTCATGACGGGGAGGTTTCGATCGGATCCCTCGGTGTGTTGAACCAGGCCCCCCGTTCGCCGATAACATGTTATCAAAACGGTGATATATGATATACGATGCTTCTTGGACATGCAGACCGCGATCCTTTCCGTGCGTAAAGCGACCAGAACGAGTTGGAGGAAACCGGTGTCGCTCCGTTGGAAAATTGCGGGATGTAGCAATACTACAGACAATTGTATTTATAGGAATGGGTGGATACGTATCCGAATTATTTATTTCCGTCTCGGTGGTGAATGCCACAAGTCTGTGCATGGGCGAGTGAGGAGGAAACCTGTGAATGCAACTTCGAGTTTTTACTGGCCGAAGATCTTCGCATGGATGTTTGCTTTGAACCGGTTGTAGAAGTCTGCTGTCGTTACGGTAGGGTTTGTTGAACTGAAGCAACAGGGTGTGTGTGTGTGTGTGTGTGTGTGTGTGTGTGTGTGTGTGTGTGTGTGTGTGTGTGTGTGTGTGTGTGTGTGTGTGTGTGTGTGTGTGTGTTTGTGTGAGAGAGAGAGAGAGAGAGAGAGAGAGAGAGAGAGAGAGAGAGAGAGAGAGAGAGAGAGAGAGAGAGAGAGAGAGAGTGAGAGAGAGAGAGACGCACACGCAGAGACACACACAGAGTGTGTATGTGTGAGTGTGTGTCTAAAGAGAGCCAAGTAGGTCATTGTTTTTAAAACGGCTATTTCCATCCTTATTTTGCAGGCCTCAGGCGGACTCCCTAAATAAAAAATGCCAATGAGAGTGAAACTATTGTGACAGCGTTTGCTGGAAGAAAGCTGACTTATCACAAATCAATCCTTTGACCAGCGAGCAGACAAAAGCTCAGATTGCCCAGCCAGGAGTGCACTGGGCGACTCCAGTTGTGACCGCAGAGGAACCCCACCGACCGCCAGCATCAACAGGAACAAACCTACAGCACCTACCCACGCAACAAACACCGCCTATAACCTAGGTTATACCAGACAGAGGGAGGGCTCTCCTGCTGTCCCAGGCGCTATGGACGGCCACAACGACGGCCGCGTGCTTCACGCTACCTCTCACACGCTGCCACCTTTCCCCAAGTAAGAGCTAATAACAGGCTGACCGGACCACCTCCAAGCTCCCCCCGACAGGAACTTCAATCCACGTCCTAGACGCCAGCCCCCTCCCCCCCTGCCTCCCCCATCCTCTCTATCCTCCTCCCCCCCTCCCCCCCCCCCACCCACGGGACCAAACCCCTAGCCTAGCCTACACTCCTCGTCCCCGGACCATGATGTTTCGCGACCAGGTGGGAGTCCTGGCCAGCTGGTTCAAGGGGTGGAACGAGTGCGAGCAGACGGTGGCTCTGCTGTCCCTGCTGAAGCGCGTGGGCCGGACGCAGGCACGCTTCCTGCAGCTCTGTCTGGAGCACTCCCTGGCCGAGTGCACCGAGCTGCACCAGCTGGAGGGGGCGGCCAACGACCCAGGTGAGGAGGAGCCCGCATGAGCACCGACGCACGGGTGCACGCTCGCACGCATACACGCCCGCATGTGGAAGGGCAGCATGCCTACAGGCACACACATACACACACACACAGACGCACACGCACACGCACACACACACACATGCACTCATGCACACACACGCACACACACACGCATTCACGCACACAAGCACTCACGCACACACACACGCACACGCACATGCACACACACACACACACACATACACACACACACACTCACACACACACACACACACACACGCACGTGTGCAGGCACATACAAACTTCACGCACACACAAACACAAACACACCGACAAGCGCACTCAAAACCCAAACATACACACAGACCTACTTGCACGGACACGCACTCACACACACGCATGCACGCACAGACCTACAGCCACAAACACACGGTGACGCACACAACCACACACACACACACACATACACACACAAACACACACAGGCATAAGTTGACCGAACGTTTCATATTCCAATAAGCACATTGGACATTCTCAGCCTCAAGTGTCACTTTGGATCAGAGTGGTCTTCTTAATGAAGTGGATGTAAACGTAAACATCTCCTCATGTGTGGATATGTTCACCCCAAGCCTGGCCCGCCGGAGTCTTTTCTTTATATTGTTGCTATTACCATTAATAACATTGTTATTATTATCAGACTGCAGTGTGCCCATGGAAACAAGAGCCATGGCAACCAAAGCGGCTCATGTGAAAAATAGAAAAATAGAGTTGTTGTTCCTGGTGATGTTGGTATGGGTGTGTGTCTGTGTGTGTGTGTGGGTCGGTGTGTGTGTGTGTGTGGGTGTGTGCGACCACGCGCCCATGGTGAACATCTGCACACAATTGAGTTGGGCCATAGGGCGCTTTAAAGAGGCGATGTCACTAGACATTAGTGGGGTGACAGTGCTGTCCAGCCCTGTAGTGTATCCCAGTCTCTCCCTCTCCCTCTCTCCCTCTCCCTCTCTCCCTCTCTCCCTCTCCCCCTCTCTCTCTCCCTCTTCCCCGCTCTCTCTCTCTCTCTCTCCCTCTCTCCCTCTCTCTCTCCCTCTCTC
This sequence comes from Gadus morhua, assembly GCF_902167405.1. Taxonomy (NCBI): domain Eukaryota; kingdom Metazoa; phylum Chordata; class Actinopteri; order Gadiformes; family Gadidae; genus Gadus; species Gadus morhua. The sequence goes on along the minus strand of NC_044061.1, from coordinate 4,272,886 downwards.
CCTCTCCCCCTCTCCCTCTCCCCCTCTCCCTCTCCCTCCCTCACTCAGAGGGATCCCGCCAGGGTTTGCAGAGTGGGCAGTGACTGCAGGCTGCTCTCTGCATTATGTGGTTACTGTTGGGTATAAAGCTGGCGGGGACATCAAAGCCCTCTGCATGGCTCTCCTCCTGGAGCCAAGCTGGAGCGAGCTGTCAGAGGCAGAGTGGGGGCTGGGGGGGGGGGGGGGGGGGGGGGGGGGGCTGGGGTGGGTGTCACCACTGGTAATCGTCCATTGACTTTTTCAAACACGTTTTTGGTCCAGTTTCTTGTAACGCTGTGTCATGTCATTCACTGGACATGTGAGTTAAGAAGTGCAGAGTTCATAGATGAGGTGATTGGTATACTTATAAGGAGAGATTGCTACAGATTAATATTTTTTGAGAGCTAATAACCCCTGTGATAAGTGGCTAATGAAAGAAGGAACACTTCTAGCTAGGTCATATGCCTGGCTCAGGTTTGTCAACATCCATTCCATATGTCGTAGGCAAACAATGTGGGCCGAACACTTCAGAGGTTTTGCTAAAAGACAGTTTAGAGTGTCTTAGAGTGTTTTACAAACATGCAAAGTGAGCTGATAGGCTGGTGTTGTATATTTACATCACACATCTCAAACATCATGGAGAAACATCTCAAACCGAAGAGTTAAAGAAACGTGTTTTAAAATGGTTTAAACTGAAAAGTCACTGGTTTGTGTTGGGCCCGTAACCACCCGTGGTGTGGCTCCACACATACAGTGTGTAGAGTTGAGAGTCCCAGTGCCAGAGGAAGCCATCCAATGTCAAGAGGGTTCAAAACGGTCAAGATAATGAAGCCATGTTTCAAGATGCCAATCTTGGGATTTCGTCCCTCTGGGTTGTGTCACACAGCAGCCACTGCGACACATCGAAAGGATAATAGCTCCATTCTCAACCAGGGAAGGAAGTGGGGGAGAGCGGTGTATAAATGAATCTCAAATGACCTACTCAAGAGGCAGCCTTGTGCTTGGAATCCAGTAAGATGTGTCGAGAGCCGCGCCCTTTGACCTACATAAGTACAGTCAATGCTCAAACTGTATTTTATCTCAGAAACCCAAGAGTCATGTGCTTTGTGTTTCGCTTTGGTGGGGGGGAGTTCCTGCTTATCTCCTTGTATCAGTAAAAATCTATGTCTTTATTTGTACTTTTGTCGATTGTGAGAGAGTGAAGACTTTGTCGGTTCTCTTGATATACCGAGTCTCACCCTCGGTATTGGGGAAGGTCAACCCAGTTTTGGTCATCTCATACCTGAGCTGACGTTACAAGTCCCGCCGCCCCTGCGTTGTACCCTACAGTCTATTCTACGGAGAGTATCTCCGCTAAAGACCGCCTTCATATTCTGTTGCAATTTTCTGCTGACTTGTGAGTCCAATTATCTTTGGTTCTTGGCTAGAAAGGAATGCGACGTTTGGTCCACGAATAGGAAAACACAACTTCTTCCCCCCAGGGGAAAGCCATACAGGATAGGGTTTAAACTGACACAAAGTGCGGAGGATTTGGTTCCTTGTGAGCTAGGTGGTAGGTTCTCCTATACACTAAACATGCCTTTTCAAAATAATCTCCATGCACACAGACAGAGACACAGACAGACGTGACATACGGTGGGACTGAAGGCAGCGGAGATGAGAGAGGACAGTAGGCCTGGTGTTCTCGACGACTGACCTATTTGATTAGTGCTGTATGCTGCTGACCTGGCAATGTGTGTGTGTGTGTGTGTGTGTGTGTGTGTGTGTGTGTGTGTGTGTGTGTGTGTGTGTGTGTGTGTGTGTGTGTGTGTGTGTGTGTGTGTGTGTGTGTGTGTGTGTGTGTGCGTGTGTGTGTGTCACACAGGCACCTGTGTTCCAGGTCTAGACTGAAAGAGTGACTGAAACTGTTTGTTCCGAGGTTGGCATCGCTTGGCTTCAGGACTGGGCGAGGGAAACCTTCAAACCTTCAAACGTATTCTGCACCTTTCAAACGTAGTGCCCTAAGTAAGTCTAGCAACTGATCTAGTCAAAATCACAGCGTAAGAGAAAGTGGAAAGCATGATTTCCATTGTCAACAATAATGGATTCTTGATAATCAACCGGATCTTCCACGGTGGGCCTTTACATTGTAGGCCTGTGAGGAATAGACTCTCAGAGAGCCATACGATTGGTCATGACCTCCCATCTGGTAGGGAACTGGTACATAGAGAGGTGTGGTGGAGGATCAGGGATTGGCTGGAGGGGAAAATCCTCACAGTGCATTTATGAAGCACCGAATGTTCCTTTGCACTGGAGAGGACGAATGTGTTTCCCCCGACAGGGTCAACACAACCACGTGTCACTTTATTGCTCTCTATTGTAACGAAATGTTGGTCAGGCGACAAACCCCCAATAAACAGTGCTCAACATCTTGCACCTCTTTCAAAACACAAACTTTAGTCTTTTCCGTTTTGCTGTTGTGAAAGAGCCGGCGACCGAGAAGGAGGAAGAGTGGATGGCGGGGGGGGGGGGGGGGGGGGGGGGGGGGGGGGGGGTGGGTGGGATGGAATCAGCAGTCATCATCTTCGGCGGGGTGTCAAAACTATTTGAATGCGCCCACGCATGAGCATACAGGGTTATTTCTGGAAAGTCGACGCTGTGTTCCGTGAACTCAAACTGAACCTCAGGAATGGGGATGGAGACGCTGCCAAGGCGACAGGACGGGCCTGGAGAAGGGGCTGGTGGGTTGGGGGGAGGCCGGGGGTGGTGGTGGTGGTGGTGGTGGTGGTGGATACTGGCCTTCACTTCCTCTGTTCCGAGCGGGACTCGGTTCAGCTTTGTCGTTAAGTTGTGTAATTGTGGGACAACCCTAGCACAGTCAGACCTCTGAGTGGCTCATTGCCTCGCCTTGGGGGGAAGCCTCAGGCGGCCAGCCGGACCGGGTAACGAGAGGTTCTCAATGCCCGGCAGAGCCGTCAGACACTGTCACAGCTGTTATT
>NC_044061.1:4262390-4264890 GCF_902167405.1 Gadus morhua | reverse complement strand
ACACACACACACACACACACACTTTAGGGTCTTGATGACTACTGGATGTGCTACTGGCATGGGCAGGTGTTTCCTCACTCTGTTGTCTGTCCAGCTGTGCTCATTGGACAGATCACCCCCCCCCCCCCTCTCCCTATCCACCCCCTTTTCCCTGGCCATCCTCTCTAACACAAAGCACAGACGCACGTGCACCATTGCACGCACACATCACGACGGACACACACACACCCACACACTGTCAGCCACCCACAGACTGGACAAGACACATTACACCTTACTCACAACTCGCCACGGACCTTTCATTCTGCACACCCATGTGTCGAATAAAACAAATTCACAGAATCGCACATTGTACCGCACACACACTATCACATCAAACACACACATACACACACACACACACACACACACACACACACACACACACACACACACGCATACACACACACACGGAAGCCAGCAGGACGGTGCCAGTACTTTAGGTAATGTTCTATAATTTTATTTGGTCACCTGGCTGTAATGATGCAGTGCTGCTATAAAAAGATGTTGTGTCTCCTGCTGTTATTGTAGGACACAGGAAGCACTCTGTTGCTCGTTCTCTCCCTCACTCCCTCACCTCTTCTCTCTTTGGCTTCCCCTCTCTCTCTCTCTCTCTCTCTCTCTCTCTCTCTCTCTCTCTCTCTCTCTCTCTCTCTCTCTCTCTCCTCACATTTTCTCTCTTAAGGGTCCACACCCACACTGTGTTGGTCTGTCTTGAGTGTGGAGGGCACTGTGTGCGTTTAGACACGTTAGAGGCTAAGGTTGCAAGCTAGCACATGCATACAATTAATTAGGAATTTTCCATCAGTTGTATGCTTGCAATAACAAGACACAAGACGTGATCTTTTATGTCAACAGGACAGCTTTACTGTAAAACCTCTTTGCTGTGGAGTTATCGACTAGTTGTGGAGATCTATCATTGGTTGTTCTATTTTGTGTCTAACGTGTAAAAATGGCACATTAACTTAGCTTCATTAATACATTTTTGCCTAGCTGCAGAGAATGTGCCAAACACCTTGTACTGCAGTATTAAATACAGTCTTTCTGTTCTCTAATAATATACAATTTAATACGACTGGTATTTTAGCAATACAGGCTAAATAATCCATTGTGTTCTCTGCCTTTCTGCTCTGCCATAGTCTGCAAAGCAAGACTATGGCGTGCTCCATGTTCCATGTTTATATACCTGTTGTTGTCCTCCTGATTTCACAGGAGTAGGGGGTTGACACATAGGCTGAACAGCCTGGAGCGCAGTGTGCCGGCCTGTTCTGTTACATTCTGAAAGGAGTTGCTGAGACGATGGTTATGGCCGTGCAGCGCTTGTGTGTGTGTGTGTGGCTGTGTTTGTGTGAATGAGTGCATTGTAAAACACCTGTTTCTGAACGGCCTCTCTTGACAGATTGACTGGCTGCTTCCTAAGACCCAGTCCTACCTGTCTGACGAGCTGACTAGCTGATTTTTTTCCATCTGTTCTTCCCCCCCCCTCTCTCTCTCTCTCTCTCTCTCTCTCTCTCTCTCTCTCTCTCTCTCTCTCTCTCTCTCTCTCTCTCTCTCTCTCTCTCTCTCTCTCTCTCCCCCCATCTCTCCCCCTCCTGCTACTTAACGACCAAATCATGATGGGGAGAAATATTTTATACAATCAAGTTGAATTGTATTCACTCACTCCTTGGTCTGATAACGAGACTTTAGGAAGATATTGTATAACATAACGTCATAACACAGAGCATAATAAATCATTATAGTTGGGCCGAATCACCTTAGCACCACTCGAGACAATACATCACGACCCAGGCTTATTAGTGGATGTGTCTGACAGTGGTTTTGAGTTGTTCTTGATAAAATCGTACGTTATCGCTGTCCCCTCCTGCTCCCTTGTCCTTCTGTCCTCTAATCGTTCCGGCCACGTGTCACTAGGTCAGACTGAGGCCAGGGCATCTGAAGAAATACCCTCTTTCACTCTCTTCCTTTTTCGTCTCCTTCTCTTCCCCTCTCTCTTATTATGTTTTGTTCTTTCTATGCTTACACACACACTGACAAACATACAGACAGACAGACAGACAGACAGACAGACAGACAGACAGACAGACAGACAGACAGACAGGAAGGCAGACAGACAGACAGACAGACAGACAGACAGACAGACAGACAGACAGGCACACACGCACACACACACACACACACACACACACACACACACACACACACACACACACACACACACACACACACACACACACACACACACACACACACACACACACACACACACAGATTTAACCTACCCTGTGCTCTGTTCTTCCATTCCGCTTACCTTTCCCCTGCATCATGCGTGCGTGCGTGGGGGTGTCTGAATGTGAGTGTTTTTAGGGCCCCTTTCGCTTATGTTGTGGCCTGTGGGGGCCTGTCTTCTGTTCATGTCAAGACACAGCTTCCGATTTACTTATGTCTCTCTGTCTCTCTC
>NC_044061.1:4224890-4257390 GCF_902167405.1 Gadus morhua | reverse complement strand
ACTGCAACTTTGTCCTTATCAGCCAACGCAGAGCACAGACCGCGGTCGCATGATCCGCTTTCTGTTCCTCGTGGGGAATCCTAAAACAGGTGGTTAATGGAAACGTGGGTCTGAAGAGGTTAGCTTCTGCATGTAATGAGGAGCTTACTTGGTTAGCAGGCAAGAGAATGACACCTCGAACGGTCTGGTAGCGAGAATACGTTTGAGCTGCTTTAACGTGATTTGAATACATTAAGGAGAAGATATTTGTGTATTTGTGTGTGTCGTAGCTTTCAGGATACAAAACCTCCGATGTAACCGTCTATGTCGTCTCAGCCGTCGACCTTTGACCCTGCTAGGGTTCTGGCTGTGAGCTGACCCTCTTGTTTGGTCGGGAAACCTTCCGTGTGTGTTCAGAGGGTAAGAGGCAGGGCTCTGATGTCCACCACGTGACCTCTTGACCCTAGGGGACTGGGTCAACAAGCCTGAAGTGGCTTGATGTTCTCCAGGTGTAATTTTGCTCTCACGGCTGTCCTGGTTCAGGGAAATCCAAATTGAAAACACCTCCGTGAAACGATGTTCAAAGAGCTTCTGATTGGGCTCAGACTGTCCCTGCACGCCAGATTTTTGCTGGTACACTGATAAACGAATACAATTCTAGTACTATTGTTTGTATTTGTATGGCCCTTAATCACAGGTACTGTCTCAACGGGCTTAACAGGACATATATGTATGACATCCCCACTGACCCTTGCCCCCCGAGAGCAGGAAAAAACTCTGTGAATTAGCAAGGGAGAAACCTTGAGAATACACTGTTATGTTATACTTGTGGTGTAAGATATGACCACCTACTCTGAGTCCATACCGGGGATCTTTTGGCGCTCATGCGAGGGGAATCCCCCTCAAGAGGGACTGTTCAGTATTACGTCCTACCGTCTGGCTGCTGCTGATCTGTAAGAGGAGTTAACAGACAGGCACGGCTTAGCCAAGGAGGTAAGTGTGGGTTGACATGTAACAAGGTTGGCGGTTCGATCCCCGGCTCCTCCTAGCTGAATGTCGAGGTGTCCCTGAGCAAGACACCTCACCCTGACTGCTCCTGATGAGCTGGCTGTCGCCATGCATTGTTGACTCCGCCGTCTGTGTGTGAATCAATGTGTGCATGAATGGGTGGATGTTAGGCGATATTGTACAGTGCTGTGAGTGGCCAGACATAAATGTAGTCCATTTACCATTTTCAGAAGAAAAGTACAACTTCCATTTCTGCACACCAAAGTGTGGATATTGGAGGCAATTGATACACTATGTCAAAACAACTTCAGCATTACACAAGTCCTTTCCATTGGTGTTCAGTTCTCCTACTGGAGTTTGGATTCCTATGGCTAGTCTGTAGTTGGTCCCCTTGTTTGGTAGGAACTTGCTGGTGCAGCACTCTTTCTTTTGTCGCTGCTCCAATTCTGCTGAGGCTTTGACGACTCTCAGCCTCTTCTAAGTCTTCTCTAAGTCGCTCTGGATGCACGGGTCTCGGCCGAATGAGTTCATGTAAACGTTGACCTCATGTGTGCGTCTTTTTTCACCTAAATCTATTTTCCCTGACGTCTGTGGAAGTTAAACACACGCTTTTCAAACGTTTACGTTCAAAGCGTGATGACACACTCGCCATAACGTCCTCAGCAGGCCGCAAGCTATAGGGGATTCTGGTTCATTTTTAAACGGTTGGAAAGTGAGCTGTACTTTCTGTTATGTCCGTGTTCTGTTTTGCATGAGGAATGAGCGATGATGTCATCATGGGAGAGGGGTGGGGTGGCTCCCTGTCTCCCATGATACATTTCACCCCAGGCTCTCCTTTTTGCCAGTGTGTGTGTGTGTGTGTGTGTGTGTGTGTGTGTGTGTGTGTGTGTGTACGTGTGTGTGTGTGTGTGTGTGTGTGTGTGTGTGTGTGTTTGTGTGAGTGTTAGTATGAGTTTGTGTTTGTCTGTGTGTGTGTGTGTGTGTGTGTGTGTGTATGTGTGTGTGTGTGTGTGTGTGTGTGTGTGTGTGTGTGTGAGCGTGGTTGTGTGTGTGTGTGTGTGTGTGTGTGTGTGTGTGTGTGAGTGTGTTTGTAAGTATAATTAGTATGAGTATGAGTTAATGTCTGTGTGTGTTCATGTGTGCTTGGGTGCGTGTGAGTGTGTGTGTGTGGTCGGGTTTGAATGTGTGTGCGTGTGTAAGTGTGTATGAGTGTGTGTTTGTCAGTATGATTATAAGTGAGTTTATGTGTAAATGCGTGTAAGTGTGTGTTTGTGTCTGTGTGTGTGTGTGTGTGTGTGTGTGTGTGTCATTGGGTGATTTTTCTGTCTAGCTTTTTTCCAACTCTCACGATACGATCAAATCACAATACCTATGGCTGCTCCGCAGTGCCGATCACACAGAGAGGTGGCGCGGTCAGGGCAGCGCCTGGCAGAGTAAATAGACTGTGACATTGAGATATCATCAGATAAAGGGGCGGAGGAGGTGGTGCTGGTGGTGGCGTCGGGGGGGGGCCGGTGGCAGATCTATTTCCTGGTCTCACCTCCGAGGTTGAATTTAGCGCCTTGCTGCCAAATTAGTAAGAGGGTTACGGACCTGGCGACGGAATGGCAAGGGCAAAAATGGAGCAAGCACACGCATGTGCTCACGTACGCACGCATCCACCTTCAAAAGCCGAAACAGGATGTAAAGCTGTGCTAAGGTTGCATCCTCCCTCGCTATTTGTGTAACTGTCCACAGTTTTTGACCCGACCTGTATGCATGTATGTATAGCTGCTGGTCCCAGCTGATAGGGACCGTCTCCTCAGGCCCCCAGTACGACAATAGAGCTCCGTGACCTGCTGGTTAAGTTTAGAGCGACCCCTCGGCTGCTGTTAGTACAGATGTACCGAAGGAAGGAGCTGGACATACAGGGCAGGAATACCCGCCTGCTGCACCTCCATCGCGACGGGTCTCTCTGTCTTCAACCGCGGGCGAAAGTGCAGTCGTTGAAGCTCTGACCTCTGCCCCGTTGAACTAGCTTTATAAAAGTGAGCTAACTAGTTTGTTGCTCTTCTTTCGGCATACCAAATAATAGGCATTCATCACTCTCTCCATGGAGGGGGATCTCGAATGTATAAGATGCATAAACATACAGGCTGACACCCTATTGGGCTTATCGAGCTGTACTTAATATGCCTGCTAAACTCTCTCTCCCTCTCTCCCCCTCTCTCTTTCTCTCTCTCTGTCTCTGTCTCTGTCTCTCTCCCTCTCTCTCTGTCTCTCTCTCGCTCTCTCTCTCTCTCTCTCTCTGCCTCTCTCTCTCTCTCCCTCTCTCTCTCTCCCTCTCCCTCTCCCTCTCCCCCTCTCTCTCTCTCTCTCTCTCTCTCTCTCTCTCTCTCTCTCTCTCTCTCTCTATCTCCCTCTCTCTCTCTCTCTCTCTCTCTCTCTCTCTCTCTCTCTCTCTCTCTCTCTCTCTCTCTCTCTCTCTCTCTCTCCCCTCTCTCTCTCTCTCCCCCTCCCTCCCCCTCCCTCTCTCCCTCCAGTGGTGATCAGCCAGTGGCAGAGCGAGCCCAGAGAGCTGGTCATCTCCCTGGTCCTCACCCACCTGCCGCTGCTCAAGCCGGGCAACACGGAGGCCAAGACCGAGTACATGCGCCTGCTGCCGCGCATCCTGGCGCAGACCATCGAGCACGGGCGCCACCTGGAGGAGTCCCGCCAGCTGCTGTCCTACGCCCTCATCCACCCGGCCACGTCCCTGGAGGACCGCTCGGCGCTGGCGCTCTGGCTCAACCACCTGGAGGAACGGGCCGCCGCCCGGGGCGACTCCCTGGAGCGGCCCCCGCCTGGCGCGGGGGGGCTGTCCCTCCACCACCAGGCGCACTCCGCCGCCGCCGCCGCCGCCGCCCACCACCAGCACCACGCCCCGCCGCACCAGCACACCACGCCCCCGTCCACGCTGTCGTCGTCGGGCTCGTCGTCCTCGTCCTCCTCGTCCGTCACCAACAACACGGCCTCGCTGTCGTCGTCGCTGGGCAACCTGTACTCCCTGCACCACGCGCAGCAGCGCTACGGCTCCGACGACCGGCTCAACGGCTGGCAGGGGTCCCGGGACTCGGGGCTGGGCGGCTGGCACCAGGGGCAGGGCGGCCAGCCCCAGCAGGGGGGCGGCTGTGAGAACGGACTCCTGTCCCTCTACCCGTCCTCCTCCGTGCCCGCCACCATCAACACGCTGGGCATCGGCGGAGGGGGCAGCACCCGTGAGTACACCATGGGCTGTTTGTTTGTGTGTATTTGTGTGTACTGTTTGCGTGAGGCTGCGCTGCGTCTGGCTCTAAGAACCCCTCTGATCCCTCCCTCATGGTTAATAAGGTCTTTCCCTTAAGGTCACTTTTAAGGGTATTTTAAGCCTGGTAATGGATTTGTGTTTGTTTGGCCACTCTTTTATCAGGGAAAGACACGCACTCTCTCTCCCTCTCTTTCTCTTTCTCTGTATGTATGTCTCTCTCTCCCTCTCTCTCTCCCTCTCTCTCGCTCTCTCTCGCTCTCGCTCTCTCTCTCCCTCTCTCTCTCTCTCTCTCTCTCTCTCTCTCTCTCTCTCTCTCTCTCTCTCTCTCTACTGTTGATTTGTATTCATTTGGCCTTCATCACATCTAGGAAGTGTAGCCAGCAGCAAACTTTTTGTACACAGCTTTCCTGATCGTTGCTTGTCTTTTCTTTTACAAACAAAAATCAATAACCAGGTCAACCCTTAACCTAGTCTGGCTGAGCGGAAATAGACAGCGTCGATAGCGCTAGCGTCGGATTCCACCACTACTCCTCCCCTTCCTGTTGCTGGCGTTCCCGTATTGTGCTCCCCCTCAAACTCGGAAACTAGGCAGTTGTACGGCGCTGTAAAGCTAGCATGTTTGGCTCTCTCCGTCGAAAATTGCAAAGAACTTCAAAAGATTTGCTTGCAGCATTTGCTGAGAAAGAAAGATGTTCTTGCCTGTTTTCCCACAGGCTATGGCAAAAGTTGTATAGATAAAGCGTGGCCTATTGTGTGCAGCGAGCCAGCAGGCGTAATGTTCAGTTCGACCTTGGAGACTTGTAAACACAATATTGTGTCCTTTTATATTACTATAAAAGGATCTTCACATACATCTTTAATCGTTTTTTGTGGCGTTGGCGGTTGGGATTGAGCCACCTCTCTGACAGCCTCTGAACGTGAAGACGTTCCATCAAAATAATTTCCCCCCCCCCCCAGCACTATTTTGTGTGGACACCGCTGCTGCTTCCCGAGGTTAGCCCCGCCCTAGACGATTGTGATTGGTTTAAAGAAATAAAAACAGGCCAGCCCGGTTTCCCCCCGGATAGACGGCTCTAAATAGCGTGGTTCCAGACCATTCTACTTGCTGTAGTTTGGTCCGGCCTTGCGAGACTACCCTTTACCCTAACCCTTATCAGGGACAGACAGACTGCTGGTCACCTTTTGGCATGGAAGTGGCTTTGTTAAGTGGCTTTGTTAAGTGGTTTTGTTAAGTAGGAATGTCTAGCCTTTGTTTCATAGGGAGTCTGTGGTTGCCAGGATAGAGGCCACGGTGTCATGGCAACCAACAACGGAAGCAGTAGGACAACTGAAGAAAGTGTTTGTGCCCGTTTGATGCCATGTCTGCTGTGATGAGCCGTCACAGATCAGGCTCTTTGACTTGATTTACAAGAGCGCAAGCTTGTCTTGTTGTCGGTCAGGGAAGAGGATAGGACTTGGATAGTCTCGCAAAGCCCGCCCAAACTACAGCAAGTAGAATGGCCTGGAGCCACGCTACCTCGAGCCGTCTATCCGTGGGGAAACTGGGCGGGCCTGTTTTTATTTCTTTAAACCAATCACAATCGTCTAGGGCGGGGCTAAGCCCGGGAAGCAGCAGCGGTGTCCATGCAGAATAGAACATCTTTCTTCCTCAGCCAATGCTGCAAGCAAATCTTTTGCAGTTCTTTGCAATTTTCGACGGAGAGAGCCAAACATGCCAACTTTACAGCGCCGTCAAAGTCCTCTTCAAAACTCGCCATACTGCCTAGTTTCTGAGTTTGAGGGGGAGCAACCGGAAGGGGAGGAGTCGCGGCCAAATCCGACGCTAGGCAATAGACGCTGTCCACTTCCGTTCAGCCAGACTAGGACTTGGATAATACTTACCTTGTGTTGAGTTAATAATTTATATTCATGCATAATCTATCATCTATAAACATCCAGTGAAGAAATGTATGCAAGCACTTTCATTCTTAAACCCAGAAGATAAAAAGCAAAAAGCAGACCAGAGACTTAAAAATATGAAAATATTAAACGTTGGGAGACGTGGGTTTTCCTACGCAGACGTAGCTGTTTAAAATTGAAACATAACTTTGGTTGGAGCAGGATATTTCCAGAAAGGAATGTAAGGGCTCTGTGTTTCTTTCTGGGGAGATGAAGGAAGCAGCTGAGAGTTTATAAATAAAGACGCATCTAAAGCCGGTCTCGGGGCTCTGGGCTCCGCGGCGAGATCCACTTTATTTTGGACGGCTGGGGGGACACGGCCCACCGCACACAAAAGATGTGATTTCACAACTGGTTAAACTGGAGTTACCCCTGGGGCTGGCGCCAGACACACACACACACACACACGAGACCCCCGTCTTTATACGGCCTCAAATGACTAATATCGTTTTACATATCTGGTGTGAGATCTGTCGCCGTCGGCGCGAGGTCTCAGTTCGGAAAAATATTGAAACTCATAAATTAGTTTATATCTTGAGCCTCCTAGCATGATTCAAAGTCATATTTTAAGGCTTATCTTGTGTTGAGTGTAAGAATTGCCTAAGTTATTCCAATAGATGACTCAGGCAGATGGTGATTATGGAATGTAAACAGGAGTCTGATTGGCTTAGGATACAGCCAATGAGGCACAGTGAATCAGCAGCGTTAGGAGATTAGCGTAAGGTTAGCTGTCACAATTTGTCCAAAATATTACTCTCAAAATATTAATTATGCTATGAGGTTAATGATATCTTTGTACGTCTGACTTCGGAAATCACGTTTAAACATCCACTAGCTGTGAAGCAGCGACCGTACAGTTGGAGCTAACCGTACGTTAGCGTAGCCGTAGCGACACCAACCGACCAACCATCCCGGCATCCCGCTGGAAAACCGAACCCAGCCTATTCTGATGCGCGGCTATAAGCTACCGCGGCTATTTCCGCATTACAGTTGGTCCATCCCAGCTGTGCCGGTCGGCTCCATGCTGTCATACCCGGGGGTGTGACTTTCAACCGGCCATCCACCTGTGAGTTCCCCCCCCCCTCCTGGGGACCAGCGGCCCTGTAACGGGCCCCGGCGGCGGCATGCCCCCCCTGGCCCACCCCTTGTAAGGCGTCCTTTGTGGCAGACTGTATTTAGGGAAAATGGCTAATATTTAGGGACTTGTAATGTTAGCTGGGCGCCTATTTTAAACAGGGCCCGTGAGGTCCTATACATAGCGCCGCCGTCGAGAGCGCCGCATATAGGAGAGGCGTCCGCCTGCCTCGCGCCGTCGGTGGCGCGGCAATATAAAGCCCTCCTTTTTGCTCTCCATCTTGTTTTTATTTTTTTTGTTCTGTTTACCTCCTCCGCTCCGTTCCACGCCGGCCTCTGGAATATTCCGTGATGCAGAGGCGACCCGGCCTGGAGAGAAAGGCCTACCTGTTGGGTGTGAGGAGTTGTTTTATTCGCTGCCCGGATGAGTTCCCCTCCCACACACACACACACACACACACACACACCAGTACCCAAACACACACACACCAGTACATAAACACACCCCAGTACACACACACACACACACACACCCACACACACACACACACACACACACACACACACCAGTACATAAACACACCCCAGTACACACACACACACACACACACACACACACACACACACACACACACACACACACACACACCAGTACCCAAACACACACACACCAGTACATAAACACACCCCAGTACACACACACACACACACACACCCACACACACACACACACACACACACACACACACACACACACACACACACACACACACACACACACACACACCAGTACCCAAACACACACAGCAGTACATAAACACTGACACACACACACACACACACACACACACACACACACACACACACACACACACACACACACACACACACACACACACACACACACACACACCAGTACCCAAACACACACAGCAGTACATAAACACACACCAGTACACACACACACACACACACACACACACACACACACACACACACACACACACACACACACACACACACACACACACACACACCGACACACACACACACACACACACACACACCGACACACACACACACACACACACACACACACACACACACACACACACACCAGTACACAAACACACACAACCGTACACAAACACACCCTCCCCCCGCTTCAGCCTACAACTGGGTTTTCCACCCCTTTCAGGGATATTCAACACTGTGGGGGGAAAAGACCAAGCCTCTATGAAAGAACTGTGGTGAAAACCCTAGCGGATTCCACAACATTCAACACAGAACTTATATCGATGTCACCAGCATTACCGTTATTCAGAGTATAGGTTGTTAGGTTGTCATGGTAGCGACGCTAGGCTGGCACGTCAACACAAACCGTCACAGACACGACCGGCCAATCCCATCGATGCAGACCTTCGTGTAAAACCGAGCCAGGAGCAATAGCAAGAGGAATCTAACCCAGTTGTCATGCGGCATTTCTGTATGGAAAGTCGTTTTATTAGCGTCGTAGTGACGTGAGCGAATCTGCATTTCTTTCTTCCCAGGTGATTTCCATGTTTATCTCAAACAGATCTCCTACTGCCAGGCAACATGACACTCACTTACCCGACACCAGGTGTGTGTCCTGCCTGTGGCTGCGCCGAGGGCTAGTAAGAGGAGCCAATCACAACCACACAACCACCTCTGACCCACCTTTGTAGGGAGGAGGCCTCAAGGAAGCTCCAGGGTGGCTGCCTTCGGCCACCTCACCTCACCTAGATAGAGCTTGTGTCTGCCCCCTGCCATGGAAGTCCCCCGTCAGTCACAAACACCCTGGACTCGTTTGACTTCCGCCACTGATATCGATGACAATACAATACAAGCCGTGTCAGACAAAAGGTCAGACGCCCGCCTCGACTGTGCTTTCCCCCTAGCTTCAGCAGCGTCCCAGTAGGTCGCTAAGTAGTCCCAGTAGGCCCTGTCCTGCCCCGGCCGAGCCCTCTCTAACCGGTTGGGCCTTCTCCTGCTTGTCTTGCAGTGTTGACGGCCGGCAGCGGCGGCGGCCAGCTGCACTCTCCCTTGAAGCGCTCGATCTCCCTGACTCCTCCCATGAGCGGCCCCGGCAGCCAATCCCTAGGCCCCATCTGGCTGTCCCAAGAGGACCTGCGCGCAACCCGGGGCCCGGCCCTGGACGACCACCACCACCTCCTCCACCACCACCTCCACCTCCACCGCCGCCACCAGGCGCCCCTCTCCCCGCAGAGCAGCATCGCCTCCTCGGGCAGCGGGGGCAGCGAGACACTGGAGGAGGCCCCCCCCTCCTCCTCCTTCTCCTCCTTCTCCTCCTTCTCCTCCTCGCTGCACCGCGCCTCCTTCCGCAAGGAGGGCAGCGGCGTGAGGGGTGAGTCGTGGAGGGACAGGCCGCCCAGGCAGACGGACGGACGAGGGCCGACCGGTACATGAGTGATTGACGCATGGGTTGAGAGTAGTGCGTCCCCTTTACGTCTCGAAAGCACGTAACGTGAAGGGGTGAGGCATGTGGCTCAGGGGGTAGAGCGGGGTTGGCTGGTAACCGGGAGGTTGCTGGTTCGATCCCCGGCTCCTCCTAGTCTGAGTGCCGAGGTGTCCCTGAGCAAAACAACTCACCCAAACTGCTCCTGACGGGCTGGCTGTCGCCTTGCATGGCTGACACCACCTTCGGTGTGTGAATGTGTGCATGAGAGGTCTGCAGTATTTCCTTCAGGTTTCGATGAGAGATCATGAGAGTGGGAAGCTGTGCAGAGTTGATTCATCCACCTAAGGCAGACGCTTTTATCCGAACGGTTCATAGACACATTCGGACACCGACGTCAACGCCAACGTCAACCAATGCAAGGCGACAGCCAGCTTGTCTGGAGCGGTTAGGGTTAGATGTCTTGCTCAGGGACACCTCAACACTCGGGATTGAACTAGCGACCATCCGGTAACTTACAAGTCAACCCGCTCTACCTCCTGAGCTAAACCGACCCCATCAGGGAAGACCAATGCATGAGCCCCTCTGTGTCTGTGGCTGTGGTATGTCGGTAGACTTCCAGCAGCCCCCGGGGGGCTGTGGCAGGCCCTGGATCCAGCCGAGGGAGTCTGACAGAGGGCACGCCGCTTGACCCCGCAGGCCCCTTTCACCAGGCTCCAGGCTTTTATATCCCCGCACTCGTTTCTCTTCATGACACACTTGTGAAATTCTTTCGCCGTTCTCAACTTTGGTCGGCGGCTCTCTCGCTCAGCGCCAACCGGAAAGGAGACAACTCTATTATTAAAGGCTATATAATGGTTGTTTTCTGTACGATCAAAACAAAGTTCCCTTTACTCTTCCCCTTATATATTAATATATGTCTTCCCCATGAGTAATACATGCCCGATAAATTATACATGCTGAGCCTTCTGTAAGGGTACCGTGCGACTTGTAGAAGTCAGGCCAAACTATGTTAAAACCAGCCCAGAAAGTGCCTGCTTAGCGCTACATCCTGTGAGCCGAGAATGAAATATAAAATGTCCACATATTTTCGTTGTGTAGACACAGACTCAGATTATGCATCACACACACACAAGCCTGTGAACAAGCAGTGAATTCATGGGCGAGTCAAAGCAGGAGAAAGGCTTAATCAGCACAACGATGACTGTGAGCCGCAATGTGCCGGGGAGCACGCTGTTCGGCATGAATCAAAAGGGCTCTTGGCGTTGTTTGAGAAGGGAGGAGGAACCAGCTAAGCATTAGTAAGCACTTCAGATGAGCTGAGGCCAGCACAAGTGAATGAGGGGTCAAGCGTGTGTTGCATATAATTAATACAAACACGGATATTGGAAACTCTGCTCTCTAACGTGGATTCTTACCAAATGCCTGTACTTGATATAGTTTATTATGCTTAGTGTTGTTTAAGATATCCAAAAAGTTAATATGATCGGATGTTAAGTATATATAGCTGTGGTCAGTCCCATTGTTAATTACTCCTGATACTCTCTGTCCTTTTCCCCAGGACGTAAAATACTAAAAACAATTCAGTTGGGTTCCATCATCTGCAAATTGTACCACTGTCTCCTTTAAAGCAACACTGTAAAAGAATATCATGAATAGATTTCTGCACTCACCAGGGCAGTTTCCGATTCCAGTGACATGTCTCAGTTTAGTATTCATGTTCAGCTCGTACCGTTTTCAGTGTTTCGTGCCTGCGGGGACAGATTACAGGGACCACCCGTCCATTCCCACTCTATTGTATCTGGGCCCCCGGTTTGGCAAGGCCGGGCTCCGTGTGGGTCAGTGGGGGAGAACCGAGTGCCCCCCCCCCCCCCCTGTGGTTAAAGTCCCTCTTGTCTGCTGTCCCTCAGACGTCCCCGCCTGGCTCAAGAGCCTGCGCCTCCACAAGTACGCCGCTCTCTTCTCCACCATGACCTACGACGAGATGATGTCATTAACTGAGCAGCAGCTCGAGTCAAAGGTTTGTACGCGCACACGCACACGCACACACACACTACCACGCTCGCACGCATGCACACACACACACACGCATAGAAACACACGCACACTAGAGGCAGTCATCTCTTGCTCAACAGTTCTTCAGACCGTGGTAGAACAGGGTGTAAGACACAATGGTTCGAATAAGCTCAATCTGTGTCAACACCGATGCATGTTTATGGTTATGGCTGCCAACGTTAAACTGATTGACGTATGCATAGGTTGTGGATGTCAGTTAGAAATGGCATATACGCCTCTCAAAATGCAAATTCGAGGTGGATAATCTCATCTGCATAATCTTTATCATGTAACATGATAAAATACAGGTTGTATCCTTTGGTTATCATTTTTAAAAGGCGTTGTCAGAGTTTGCTGGAAGTGGCTTTACTGCCTCCGGGTAAGGGAAGTGGTGTTCACCATATCCTCTGTTTCAGTTTATCGACGTTGTATTCACCGCTTGCCTCGTATCCCTTCCCTGCAGCAGGTGACCAAAGGAGCCCGCCACAAGATAGTGATCAGCATTCAGAAGCTCAAGGAGAGGCAGAACCTGCTGCGCTGCCTGGAGAAGGTGAGTGGCTCCTCGCGCGTACACGCACACATCAGTGCTCCCCTTCACCACAAGATAAGATAATGTCTTATTGATTCTGTGTGGTTACTCCGGTCATGTTCCCCTCTTCCTCTACACACACATGAAGCTCCACTACAACGATGGTGTGACCGGGTTTTCTCAGGGATAAGAGATTGAGATTAGCTCGTTGCCGTGGTTGGTTCGCCCTAGCTCCTCGTCCTCAAGGTGTAAGTGCAAATGCTTGTGAGTGCGTCAGTAAGTGAGTGTGACATTTCTGAGATGACAACTAACGGGAACACCTAATCCTGGACCGGGACATTGGGACCGTGGGGTCCGGTCCCTGGACAATGGGACACGAGCGGGACAGGCGGACAGGGACACACGGCCAGGCCTAATCAACTAGCGGCCCGTGGGCCAAATGCGGCCCCTCTTAATTTTTTTCTGGCCCGCAAGGGGTTGCATGCAATAAATAAATAAAATAAAGAAGAAACATAGTTGCATGCAAATCAGGTTTCTGTGTGTAGCCGGTGATACTAGCCAGTATCAGTACCCCACAATCAGGAACTGGCATCACTTATTCTGACAATGTTTGGCTCAACCGATACCTGTGAGTCTAGCTTTTCTCATATGAATGCCGTCAGAACAAGGGCACTTTGCTCCATGACCTATGAGAAGCTGCATGAGTGTCTCAGGATGAGCCAAACCAGGCAAACAAGGCAGTGCAATCTTTCTCACTGACTCACTGGCTCAAAATGTAAGTACTTCTGTTTTGTGATGATTGAAACAACATTGTTTAATTCTAAATACGTGTCCAAAATATGTGATTAAAAGTGAAGAAGGTAGGAATGCGTCTGACAAGTTTATTCCATGTAGTAGTACTATATATATTAAGTTAACACTAGGGGTGTGACGATACACTCAGCTCACGAGACGAGACGAGACACGATATTCGGTTCACGAGAACGAGACGAGACGAGATTTTTAGAAAACTGCAATGACAAAATATATGACTGGACCAACAGACTTTTATTTAACCGAGTTGCACATGCATTTTGAAATGTTTTATTATAACTCTTCACATGCATGAAATTGAAACTAAAACTAAAATTTATAAAAGTTGATGTAAAATAAATTAAATTAAATAATTCGCTTTTTTTCAAGTGCAAACAATATTATGTGCAAAATCAATTCAAAGTTCTACTCCGTCAATACAGAGTGCCAATGGTGCAAACAGAGTCTGACCAAGTATGTCACTGACAACTTGGGATTGTCCGTCTTATCAGTCACTGTACTGCCATTCATCATTTCCGCCAGGTACCCAAAATGCTGCCAAACAAATGATTTAAAAGTGGCGGGGGCATCTTCGACGGTAATACGGGTATTTTCCGACGTCATTCTGGACGTAGGAAAGGCGCATTACTGCCCCTACAGGCCACAAATAGAAGTTTGGATAGCTCACAAATCTCGCGTGACAGATTTTTAACCCGACGGGTAATATCGTCGAGTTTACTCTCGCGAGATCTCGTGGCACTCGACGATATTACCCGTCGGGTTAAAAATCGACGAGATCTCGTGGCACGAGATCTCGTCACACCCCCTATTAACACTACTTTAAGTAGGATTTATTTGTAGCGAATCATTCACGTAGTTTTACTCTGTGTGGCCCATGAACCCCCAGTGGTTTTCCTTTTCGGCCCACTTGTTAAGGAGGTTGAATAGCCTATTCATCACCTACGCCCTTATAAAATATATGTTGTCGTCGTCCTGTCCCGCTCTCCCTCGCCGGGGGGAGGGTCGGGGGGTGAGGGCGGAGACACCTGTTGCTTGGTATTTTGGATGGGGGGGGGGGGGGTTGGGCGGTGCTGGCGAATATGACGTACGTGGACCGAAGTGAGAGAGAAAACGCGCCATGTGTGTATTTTTGGAATTACACTATTCTCTGCCTAGGTCACAAGGCCGCGAGGATCGCTGTCCCTTCATATTGTGCTGTCTCTTGCTCTCTCACACTCTCGCTCTCTCTTTCTATCACTCTTGCTATCTCTCTCGCTCTCTCTCTCTCTCTCTCTGCCTCTCTCTCTCTCTCTCTCTCTCTCTCTCTCTCTCTCTCTCTCTCTCTCTCTACTCTCTCTGCCTCTCTCTCTCTCTCTCTCTCTGCCTCTCTCTCTCGCTGTCTCTCTCTCTCGCTCTCGCTCTCTCTCTCTCTCTATCTCTGCCTCTCTCTCTCTCTCTCTCTCTCTGTCTCTCTCTCTCTGTCTCTCTCTCTCTCTCTCTCTCTCTCTCTCTCTCTCTCTCTCTCTCTCTCTCTCTCTCTCTCTCTCTCTCTCTCTCTCTCTCGCGCGCTCTCGCTCTCTCTCTCTCTTGATGTGCTGGTCTGATGCGGACGTCTTACCCCACCGATTGATACTGAGGCTCTGTGGAACGGGTTTGTGTGGCCATGCCCTGCATTGCTCTACAAATTCTTCCTGTCAATTAGCCCACATGACAACAAGTTAAGTATATATTTGCCTTGCTCAAGAGCGTTCAAAGGACCCCAGTGGGTAGGAGGAGGGAGGCCGACGGGATGTGATCCACGATGGACAAACTCACAGAGGGAATAAAAAATATTCAAAACAAGTCGCCACTTAAAAAAAAAAGATGGAAAATTAAAGACCAGGACAGAAACACACATTGTAGAAAAAACAGCTTTCCTGGAGGTCTCAGTTTTTACGACTGTCCTAACCACCCAACCCTGGCCCTCTCTCACCCTCTTCCTCTGTCTCTCCCTCTCTCTCTCTCTCTCTCTCTCTCTCTCTCTCTCTCTCTCTCTCTCTCTCTCTCTCTCTCTCTCTCTCTCTCTCTCTCTCTCCCCCTCTCTTCCTCCCCCTCTCTCCCTCCCTCTCCCTCCCCCTCTCCCCCTCTCTCCCTCCCCCCAGGACGTCCTGGAGGGGGGTAACCTGCGCGCCCCGCTGCAGGAGCTCCACCAGATGATCGGCACGCCCATCAAGGCCTTCAGCGGCGGCGACGACGGGGACGGGGCCTCGCCACAGCGCCCTCTGCTGGGGCCCGACAGCAAGAGCGTCGCCCCCGGCTCCCACCTGGCCGGAGGGGGCGGGGGCGAGGGCGAGGCCGGGGCCAGCGCCGTCGCCGAGGGAGACCTCCCCAGCCAGTTCACACGCGTCATGGGCAAAGGTAGGGCCCCTCCCTCCCTCCCTCCCTCCATCCCTCCCTCCATCCCTCCCTCCCTCCCTCCCTTCCTCCCCTCCCTCCCTCCCTCCCTCCCCCCCTCCCCCCTCCCTCCCTCCCTCCCTCCCTCCCTCCCTCCCTCCCTAAGGCCAGGCGTTTGCCTTGCCACCTAATCACCCAATCAAGGCCTTTGTAACCATGTCCTAGTGATACATGGTATGGAATCTTGTTTTATTATAGTGAGGTTATGTTAGGGAGCTATAGTGTGGTTCAGTGTTGAAACGTTCCCTTATCAAGGCACCGACTAGTAAAACCAGAGCGCAATGCGGCCCGCTCTGTGTGTCTATTTATGAACCGATGAGGAAAGCGGGGTTCCAACGTGGCAGGGGATGATCGACCCCCTTCTGAACCAAGAACTGGGTCGTAGGACGATCCCCTCGCAGACTAAGATAGAGGACCTAGTATGTGAGACAGGTGGGTGAGACAGGTGATGAAACCAGTAGGTTAAACAGGTGTGTGAGACCGGTGATGTACCCAGTAGTTGAGACGGTTGGGTGAAACAGGTGATGGTAACATTCGGTGAGACAGGTGATGTAACCGTTTGGTGAAACAGGTTGGTGAGACAGGTAGTCAATGGTAACCAGTAGGAGCGATAGGTGGGTGGGACAGGAAAGTGATACTAACAAATAGGTGAGACAGGTGGGTGAGACCGCTGTTTACGGAAGGTTGAAGGAAGATGGCAGACAGGAAAACCAAGTCAGACTGTTCTCTGAAACTCTCTGAGGATTCTGAGAACCAGCGTGACAATATGTACCACTGTACAGGTGTGACTCTCTGTTTGTGCCAGGCTGAGAATGTGCATTCCAGCGGCTCTGTTTACACTCACCTAGATAGCGGACTTCCCTCGTCTCCTAACCCCTTCTTCTGCCCCTAGTTTGCACACAGCTGCTGGTGTCCCGACCGGACGAGGAGAACATCAGCTCCTACCTGCAGCTGATCGACAAGTGTGTCATCCACGAGGTATGTATGGGGAGACTGTTTCACCACCAGTCCACCTGGCGGTGCCTCCCAACCGGCGGGAGGTAGCCTTACAGAGCCGTAGTCTAGATTTAGTTTAGCTTGTTGGTTTAGTTGACGGGGACCATGTACATAACCGGTTCTGAACCAGAGTTAGCTGAATAGCTCATTTGCATCTGTGGTCCCCGTGCAGGCGAGAGTTGTGAGGCTGATATGTGCTGTGTGTCTCCTGCTTCTGTGTGAGGCGCCGACTACTACCAAAGAGCCGGCATGTGGCTCAGGAGGTAGAGCGGGTTGGCTTGTAACCGGAAGGTTGCTAGTTCGATCCCCACCGCTGGAGTGTCGAGGTGTCCCTGAGCAAGACACCTCACCCTGACTGCTCCTGACGAGCTGGCTGTCTCCTTGCGTGGTTGACACCGCCGTCGGTGTGCGAATGAGAGCGTGAATGGGTGAAATTTAGGCAATATTGTAAAAGCACTTTGAATGGCCGCCGGTTAGAAAAGCGCAACGTAAATGCAGTCCGTTTACTCCGGGAGCTCGACGACTCAGACGTACTCTCAGACACAGGAGTCTCGCTCTCGGCGTTGAGGCTCGTGCTCTCTGAAACGCTCTCTATCTGTCCCCCCCCCCCCCCCCCCCCCCCCCCCCCCTCTCTGCAGTCCTTCACCGAGACGCAGAGGAAGAGGTTGTTGTCATGGAAACAGCAGGTCCAGCGGTTGTTCCGGTCCATTCCGAGGAAAACCCTCCTCGACCTAGCGGGCTACCGTCAGCAACGGAGGTACGAGGCAGAGCTCGGGAACGCCGTGGGAATCTGGTTCCGTAAGGTCGACGTCAGAGAGCAGGCGCACCGTCCACAGGCTGTTAACACAAGCTCTCCTTTCTGTCCCCCACCTCCCCCATCCTTTCTCCCTCCCCCTCTCTCCCCCTCTCTCTCCCTCCCCATCCCTCCCCCTCCTCGCTCCCTCCCTCCCTCCATCCCCCTCTCTCCCTCCCCATCATCCCTCCCTATCCCCCATCCTCTCTCCCTCCTCTCTTCCTCTCCCCCTCCCTCCCTCCTCTCTCCCACTCCCCCTCCCCCCCTCCCTCCCCCCTCCCTAGCCGTGGTTTCGGCCAGTCCAACTCCCTCCCCACGGCCGGCTGCGTGGGCAGCGCCGTGTCTGTCAGGAGGAGCCTGAGGCAGTTCCAGATGCCCTCCCGGAGCCTCCCCGGGGCCCGGCTGGGGGCCCTGGGGACCGGGGGCCTCCTGGGGCCCACGCCACGCAGCTCCAGCAGCACGCCCACCGGGCTCAAGCAGGGCCGACAGGTGGGTGATGGGGACCAGTAGGAGAGACATGTGGGTGATGGGGACCAGTAGGAGAGACATGTGGGTGATGGGAACCAGTAGGAGAGACAGGTGGGTGATGGGGACCAGTAGGGGAGACATGTGGGTGATGGGGACCAGTAGGAGAGACAGGTGGGTGATGGGGACCAGGAGGGCAGACATGTGGGTGATGGGAACCAGTAGGAGAGACATGTGGGTGATGGGGACCAGTAGGAGAGACATGTGGGTGATGGGAACCAGTAGGAGAGACAGGTGGGTGATGGGGACCAGTAGGGGAGACGTGGGTGAGACAGCGGATGGAACTAGTAGGTGAGACAGGTGTGTGAGACCGCTGATGTACCCAGTAGTTGAGACGGTGAGAGAGGAAAGTGATAATAAATAATAAGTGAGACAGGTGGGTGAGACTGCTGTTTAAGGAATGTTGATGGAAGATGGAAAACAGGAAAACCATGTCAGACTCTGAAAATCTCAGCGGAACAATACGTCCCGCTGTATAGGTGTGACTCTCTGTTTGTGCCAGGCTGAGAATGTGCATTCCAGCAACTCTGTTGACACTCACCTAGATAGCGGACTTCCCTCGTCTCCGGCCGCATTCCCTACTGGAAGAGGAACTTTTGTGTGTCTGTGTCTGTGTTTGTGTGTGTGTGAGTGTCTTTGTGTGTGTGTGTGTGTGTGTGTGTGTGTGTGTGTGTGTGTGTGTGTGTGTGTGCGCAGGTGTGTGTGTGTGTGTGTGTGCGTGCAGGTGTGTGTGTGTGTGTGCGTGTGTGTGTGTGTGTGTGTGTGTTTGTGTGTGTGTGTGTGTGTGTGTGTGGTGGAGGGTGGGTTGTGTCGGGGGGTGACCTGAGGTGGATGGAACTTGTAGGCGGGCCCCCCCCACATTCCAGGGACCCTGCATCAGCACTGAGCTCCGAGTGGAACTCTGGAGCTGTGTCAGGTACCGGCCCTCGCCACGCCTCTTTTTCCTTCCTCCTCTCTCGCCCTTTTGTCTGTCTCTCTCTCTCTCTCTCTCTCTCTCTCTCTCTCTGTCTCTCTCTGTCTCTCTCTCTCTCTCTCTCTCTCTCTCTCTCTCTCTCTCTCTCTCTCTCTCTCTCTCTCTCTCTCTCTCTCTCTCTCTCTCTCTCTCTCTCTCTCTCTCTCTCTCTCTCTCTGTGTCTTCGACTGTCCTCTTGCCTCTGCGGGCGTCCCTGACAATGGGGGGAAATGGTCAGAATGCCCCCCCCACCACCATGCTGTGTTGTAGAACGTGCGTAGCAGACTTTGGGTGTGTGTGTGTGTGTTTCGGGGTGGGGGTGTTGCAGGGGGGGGGGGGGCTGTGACTCATAGCTAGCTGTGGTGTCAGATGAGGAGGAGGGGCAACAGAACAGAGAGAGAGAGAGAGAGAGAGAGAGAGCATTACTGGGGAGGCGGTGAGAACAGCGCACAGGCATTTCCTGTTATTCCCTGGCCCTCTGTCGTGGAAGGCCGGGAGAGGGGGCGAGAGAGATGGAGTGTGTGTGTGTTGGGGGACGGACGTCTGAAGGTATAACTGTTAGGTTCTGCAGAGGAATGTGTGCGGTGAGTGTCTTCAGACTGTCATTAGTTCTAGGCCAGACAGAAGGAGGTGGGGGTTAGAGCAGAGTGTACTCTCCTCACTCTACTCTACTCTACCATTCTATAGTAGTATACTATACTGACGCTGCGCTAAACGCGAGGCTATACTCTCGTCCGTGCCGCTTAGGTCAAACGAAAGCCTGGCCTCGGGGTGTGTGTGTGGTTTGACGTCACACAAACAAACGTGTTTGCCAAGAGATCTCCATTGCCGAGTCATCACATCCTGTATCCCTCCTGCCGATACCGTGTTACCGCCTCTCTGTCTCGTCACCGTATCACCGACCACACAGAATAACCATGATAGCCATAAAAGGCCAGGGAAGCTCCTCTCTATGGTGCTGAAACAACAAGAAAGACTACGTTTCAACCCAGTTTGTGGTATAGGAGGATGATGAAGATGAGGTGATGATGATGATGATGATGATGATGATGAGGAGGAGGATGAAGTGTCAGATGATGACAGCGAAGAATATGACGATGACGATGAGTACGACGACGAGTATGATAAGGGCGATGAGTCAGCGAGCGATCGGCGCCGATCCCAGCGCGTCGATGTGTCGTGATCGTTAACCTGTGTCCGTCTCCCCCCCCCCCCCCCCCCTCTCTCTCTCTCTCCCCCCCGTCTCCCCCTCCACAGGGCCTGTGGTTCGCCAACCCGGGGGGCAGCAACAGCATGCCGAGCCGCAGCCACAGCTCGGTGCAGCGCACCCGCTCCCTGCCCGTGCACACCACCCCGCGCACGCTGGCCATGTTCCAGCAGGCGGGTGAGCAGACGCAGCCGGCAGGCCGCGGCACGTCCTGTCCCACGCCGCCCCGAAACGGCTCGCAGGGGGAATGCGGAGGGAAAACAGCTCTCACACACATTTACCCCCCGCCCCCCCCCCCCCCCGCCCCCCCACAACGGCGCTCCCAACAGATCGGATGGATGTGGGGGAGGGGGAAGGAAGGGTGTTTGTGTTGACGGCACCTTATGAGACCTGTGAGTGTGTGTGTGTGTGTGTGTG
The DNA here is from genome assembly GCF_902167405.1 of Gadus morhua. Classification (NCBI taxonomy): domain Eukaryota; kingdom Metazoa; phylum Chordata; class Actinopteri; order Gadiformes; family Gadidae; genus Gadus; species Gadus morhua. Next base: position 4,236,990 of record NC_044061.1, on the reverse strand, counting down.
TGTGTGTGTGTGTGTGTGTGTGTGTGTGTGTGTGTGTGACCCTGTGTGTGTGAGCCTGTGTGTGAGCGTGTGCGATCATCACGCAGGTGCACGCGCACCCACACACACACACACACACACACACACACACACACACACACACACACACACACACACGCACACGCACACACGGTCATGGAGAGTAAGACCGCCTGATAACACTTACTACCTCACTCATATCTTCTGACGAACGTACTTGGATAAAAGCGTCTGCTAAATGCCCTCAACGTAAATGTGACTCCTACCCGTGAACCACGTGCTCCCTCGCCTTCTTTGCGTTTCCTACACTGACCTCATGATAGGTGGGGGCCCCCGTCCCAGACAGTTCTCCTGTCTACCCCGGTACCCCCCCCCCCCCCCCCCCCCCCCCGATACAGTCCCAGACTCCATCGCCCTCGATACTGTCTGGACATTATTGGAACGAGGAAAAACTGTGCTCCCTTTCTCGTTCAAACACAGGACGCACACACAGACACACACAGGACGCACACACAGACACACACAGACACACACAGACACACACAGACACACACAGCCCGGTGTGTCTCTGGTTCACAGAGCGAGGGCCTAGGGCTTTCAGGAGGGAGGCAGGGAATGTGCCTTGAGAGAGGAAGCCAGGGGGAGGGATGGGGGGGGGAGGAGGAGGGGAGGGGAGGGGAGGGGGGGGAGGCAAGTCAGGGGACTCTCACAATGAGGCTCTTTGTGTGCACGGCGGCCGGGGCACCCTTGCACCCTATCCCGCACGCAGACACACACACTGGCCCCTCCCTGCGCCACGCCCTCGCCCGACAACTCTGCAGAGTCATGCACACACAGCACACACACACACACACACACACACACACACACACACACACACACACACCTAGTGCTACACACACACATACGAATACACACACACATACACACATACACCTACACCTAGAGCTACACACACACACACACATAGAGACACACACACACGTAGCGCACACACAGACACACACACACATTCTGGGGTGGTTACAGCTGGAGCAGGGCCAGGGTATTTGATTGGAAAGACAAAATCGCTCTCTCTCTGGCTCTCTCTCTGTCTCTCTCCCGTGTGTGTGTGTGTGTGTGTGTGTGTGTGTGTGTGTGTGTGTGTGTGTGTGTGTGTGTGTGTGTGTGTGTGTGTGTGTGTGTGTGTGTGTGTGTGTGTGTGTGTGTGTGTAGGTGTGTAGGTGTGTGTCTGTTTCTCTCGCTCACCCTCTCGCTTTTCTCCGTTTTCATCCTTTGTGTTCGCATGGTTGGACGGATGAGGGGACTGATTAAAGACAGTCAAAGCAGCGAGCATGAGGGGATGAAGGTCTAGTCGAGGCACTCTCACGCTCGGAACACAAACACACCCGGCTCTCCCGCTCACAAAACCCAAATACTGTGTGTCATTCCAGCCCTGATTTAGCACCGGATTAAATCACTGAAACGCCACCAATCTGTGTCAGTGTGTTTGTGTTTGTGTGTGTGCGTGTGCGCCGCTACGTACGTACGTGCGTGTGTGTGCTTGCGTGGGCGCGGGTGCGTGTGTGTTTGTTTGTTTGTTTCCCTGTAGTATGTGGCGTGGTTAGGGCGAGGACCTATAAATAGCCCCTTGTGGACCACTAGGTCTAATTCAAAACCTTGCGGGGCTTGTCACCTCCCTGGAGCGCCTGGTCTGATCACGTTTGACCTCCGCGGCGAGGGTCACGTTGGGTGAAGGGGGGTGGTGCAGGATGGATGTGAACCCGGTAACCCGGTAACAACAGTCCTAGGTATAGGTGTAGGTATAGGCGTATCGGGGAGCTGGAGCAGGCTTTGTGGTTGTTGACCCATCGCCGCACACTTCAATGCTAGGAGCAGAGAGTCGAGGCCTCCATTGTGTTAGAGCGACAGGGATTCTGATGCTAAGCCCGGGGTTAATTGGAATCGTGGTATGATCTGATTATAATGGAGGTGTGTGTGTCTGTGTGTGTGTGGGTGTGTGTGTGTCTGTATAAGTGTGTGAGTCTGTATGTGAGTGTGTGTGTATGGAGGGGGGATGTTAAGAGGAAATAGGCATGTGAGGCATCATTGTCTGATAAAGTTTCCAGGGATTTGTGGCCAATCTGATTCCCCCCCCCCCCCCCCCCCCCCCTGCATGTTCTCTCTTTGAAAGGAGACATGCAGAGTATGTTTTGATTTCAAATCAATCGGCCCAACACATGACCTTACCCTCGCATAATTAGAGTATCTGCTCTGAAACGGAACACTGTGTCCACCAATCAGAAGAGCCCTCGTTCAACCTCATGACTACAAAAAAGAAAAAGCGATCAATTCTCCAGATCGACACTCCGGTCGCTCCGTGGTCGACCTCTGTCCCGGACGACCTGCCAACACTTCTGCCTCAGCCTCTGAATCTCTCTGGGTTGGGGGTTTGAATCCCTGGTCAGACGCTGGGTTGAGTCACATTATTACTGTCTGTTCATTATATAATGTAAGGATAACTTGTTAGTAACAGGGCGACGCAAGAACGCAGATCGAGACGTCCATCCATCCATCTTCACTCTCAATCACCAGCACCGGAATAATGTTACAAGTTACACTCAACAGGTGCCGAAGAGCGCCCCCTAAGGCATGGGAATAACGATGCACACGGTTGAACGTCCATCGCATACATAACTCGCGTTGTTCCTGTCCCACAGATCTGCAGTTGTCGGTGAACGAGCCGGACATCAACAACCGGCTGGAGTCGCTGTGTCTCAGCATGACCGAGCACGCCTTGGGAGGTAATTCATTCAGGATGTTCCCTTTGTTTGCTGCCCCAATTGTTATGTTGTTGTTGTTGTTGTTGTTGTTGTTGGGATTGCTGAGTCTGGGACTCAGGAACAACATGTGCGACGCCAGATTTAAGATCGGACACAGCTCCGGGGTTGTTTTATGTAAACTGAATACTTTGAATATTAAATGGGTGTATTTAATGAGAAAGGATTATAACATGTCCTTTGTCCCGCACTTTAAAACCACGCCTGCTTGCATCTCAGCACAATATGAATACTATGCTCGCATAGGAGAGCTCAGCCCAGCTCTCCATCTCTCTCTCTATTGCTCTATGTCTCCCTCTCTACACCTCTCTCTCTCTCGCTCTCTCTCTCGCTCTCTCTCGCTCTCTCTCACTCTCTCTCGCTCTCTCTCTCCCCCCCCCCCTCTTTCTCTCTCTCTCTTCCCCCCCCTCTCCCCCCCCTCTATCGCTCTCTCTCCCCCCCTCTCCCCCCTCTCTCTCTCTCTCTCTCTCTCTCTCTCTCTCTCTCTCTCTCTCTCTCTCTCTCTCTCTCTCCCCCTCTCTCTCTCTCTCTCTCTCTCTCTCTCTCTCTCTCTCTCTCCCTCTCTCCCCCCCCTCTCTCTCTCCCTCACCCTCTTTCTCTCTCTCTCTCTCTCTCCCCCCCCTCTCTCTTTCCCCCCCCTCCCCCGCCCTGTTAGCCAGCGGGTGCAACGCTAGCCGGCCCGTAGTGCTGAGCTTTCTGGGGGTGCAGCGGTCTCGGGGGGGGGGGGGGGGGGGGGCTGCGGCTGCGTTCAGGATCGGTTCCCACAAAGCCAACCTTCTGATCGTCCGGGGGCCGCGTCAGCCGGTGACCTGCGTGGCGGGAACCCCGCCCGCCGCCGGGGGGGAGGGGGGGGGGGGGGGGGGGGGGAGGTTCCCTACGTCGGCGTGAAGTGCGTATTCTGCACGGAATAAGACCACCGCAGCCCGTCATCACAGCCCCCCCGTCCCGCCGCTCCACCGAGACTCCGAGACAGAGGGCCTCAGTGCCCAGCCCCGAGCCCCAGACAAGCCCTGCTTTGTGTGTGTGTGTGTGTGTGTGTGCTTGTGTGTTTCTGTGTGTGTGTGTGTATGTGTGTCTGTGCGTGTGGGTGTTTGCCGTGTTTGAGTATATGTGATTTGCGTGTGCTTGTGTGTGTTTGTGTGTGTATGTGTGTGTGTGTGTGTGTGTTTCTGTGTGGATGCGTGTGTGTGTGTGTGTATGTGTGTCTGTGTCTGTGCGTGTGTGTGTGTGCCGTGTTTGAGTATATATGATTTGCGCGTGCGTGCGTATGAGTGTGTCTGTGTGCGTGCAAGGGTTTGGCGATCTCTCTCCTGGAGCAGAGGTTGGCAGAGGAGGGGGGGAATGTCGTAGAGGGTGGAATGCCACCTTAGACACGGCCAGAGTCTCCTGGCTGTTCCCTGGCCTGCCCCCCCCCCACAACGTCAACGCAGCTGGGACAGGAAATCGACCCAAACCAATTCAATCCAAGTCCCTAAACCATCAAATCAGTTTCCAGTGTATTGACATGAAATGGGTGAACATCATTTTGTTCTGTGTTTACACATGAAACTCTTAGCAAACATATCGAATCAGACCAAAGAAAACAAGCCAACGCCCAGGACTGCGCTACCTGTGGTGAAACATGGGCCTGCAGTGGGCTGGTTCGATTGGCGCTCATTTTGTGCTGTCAGTGTGTAAGACAGAGCTCACAGTTTGGTCCCACACACTTGTCCTGAACACACTTGTTGTGCTCACGTCCTTCTCTTTTGTTGTGCGTTTGTCTTCCTATCAGACGGTGCTGACCGCACGTCCACAATATGAACAGAGGACCTGAGGGAGAGCAGCCGGACAGCACAGGTGTGTGAGGCTCTCTCACGAAACGTCACCTGGAAGTAACCAATCTGCTCCGCCCCCCCTCCTCTCCAACCAATGAGAGAGGGTTCCACCAACGGACAAGAGAGCCAATCAGCAATCAGCAGGTCAACGCCAGCGTTCACACAGACGCGTCCCGTCGGTTTGGGAGCGGAGGGGGGGTGGGGGGGGGAGATTGAAGACGCACACGCTTCCTGCTATCCCAGCATGCATGCTTTCAACCGGCGATGCCTGAGGATGGGAGAGAGGCGTGTGAAACATGTTGCTGGACGAGTAGGTGCAGAGCGCCCTCTGGCAGGCGGCAGGAGGTACTGCACCCCCCGACCCCCGCACCAAACCTAATGGGCTCATGTCAGCAGAGTGGAAACACAGGGATGTGGATGAGGGAGACTACGGATCAACAGAGTCCCTGTGACACACTGATATCCACCCCTCCCTAACCCCCATCCCCGACCCCAAAAGGAAAAAAGAAAAGCAGTTTGTATTTTTTTAATATAATAGGAGTACCTCATGTAACAGGCAGAACGAGGCAGACACATTAAACTGACACGGTCTGAGCTTCAGGATTCCCCCCAAAGTGGGTTTCGGAATTATGACTGAGTGCAAACGAGTTCTTGGGAATGTATCTCACTCAGTATTTGGGAGGCTGATCTAATTTTTGTATTTGATGTACGTACGTATGTATTGTTTACATAATGATGCTACTTCAGTGGGGTACAGACGCATATGATTTTCAGGTAGGGAACGTTTGTGTCCGTAAAGCCGCCATGGCCTTCTTCCATCGTCGCTTTACGTCCCAACGAGTGGGCATCACGTTAGTTTACAACCAATGTGCTTACATCCTTTATTTTACGCACCCGTAGCCATGCGTAGAGCGGGGGCGCGAGTCTTTACAGAGAGAGTGACGGAAGAGGATGAGTTTGGTGCGAAGGATGGCGCAACAAGTGTTTGCGACTTATGAGAACGAAGCGGAAAGTAAAAGACTAGTTGAGATGATCGATGCGGACATTGGGAAAAGGGAAGTGGATATGTGTAAAGGAATGGAATCAGAGGCAGGCCCTCCGATTGGCTCATGAAGAGAAGGATATAGTAAAGTCCCGTCGTGTTGGGGAGTTCAGGGGAGGGGAAGTTGAGTTGGGCAGCGGCCTCATTACATAGTGTTGATATGTCGTATATATGTTATTTGAAATGATGGCCTTTGTAGGCGCTATACAATGAACATGTAGTTTTTTTTATATACATTTAAATGGGAGATCAGCACAGGAGTATTGTCAACATATTTTTTTGTTAACGCGTTAATTGTATGGGTGTGTTTCAAGAGAATGTGCTTCAACAGATCCTCAGACCAGAGGGGAATTGTGATTGACAGGTTGGCAGTAGGCAGGGTTCAAATGCCCCCCCTTGACAAGAATGGATTCATGTCATAGACGTTCTATTTTTTATTATGATCGATCAATGAAGGGCCTTGCTCCCAGAGATTGTGTTCTCGAGTGCCTAACCCCCCCTGCTGGTCAAGTCTCGGACAAGTCGGCGGTGGGATTCCCAGTTAACCGGCACATCCAGTCAGCCCCATGTTGTGTTGTGGTCATCACAGCCTTCTCCTTTTGTGTTTGTTGTATTTTCGGGCGGCAAAGATCACGCCTGCAAGAATGATCTGGAAAGGACGCATCTCATATCGCCCAGTTACAGCTCATCTGATGTGTGCTGCAGGCCTTCATAGTTTATCCCGTGTCTTAATATTTATCCTCTGTGTGCGTTGTGTCCGGTAGCCTTGGTTAAAGGATAGGTTTATGTTCAAATAAGCTGGTGGGTGAAACACTAGCAGGGGGGACGCCCTGCTAGGGGCAAGACCCCCCCAACGTTTCAAGTCCCTTGCGTGTAAACAGGGCTTTGAAACGGGAGCGATGGATGAGGTGTTGATCATGTTGTCGTTAATAGTTATTTTCTATTTTAGTTTCTTGTAATTCTTAAGGACTTCTCCTTTTTTTTTTGTATTCTGCACTTGATGCTGTGATACGCGACGCATTTGCTTAGACATTGATGCGGATTTGTGAGGCTCGATCTCCTGGGATGATGAGGAGGTTGTAGGAGACGTACTGTAGACGGAGCTACTGGCCAAAGCAAACCCCTCCAACCGAGAGTAGCACTGCAGAACTCAAGCACATTTCATCAGCAATGTGATGGCGCTTTTACTCTTATACATTACAGTGGATTCAGCATGGGGGGTGTACGGTCAAATGATACTGCTGGATGCCAGGGCTTTCAGACAAGAAGCGCTTTCAGATTTCAGATGGGTATCTTGCCTTACCTTCTCAAACCACCAGGGGTGGGAGTGAGCAGTTTCCACAAAGGCCAGGACATGGGTTAGCCACAGAGAATCCTACCAGTGTTGACCACACACAAACACACCCATTACTTCTCGAATGGTGGTTCGCTCAAAGGTTAAACCATTGGTCCAACCCTGGGAGACCCGTGGGGGTGTCACTGAACACACTCACAGTCTCACCGTGTGTGGGCAATGTACTACTGCTACGACATATGTTTTGAACCCAAAAGTGCTCTCAACATAGGCTCTGGTGTCTGAACTAGGGCAGTGGATGGCAGTCCACCCGCCAAAGCGTTGTATACAACTGGCATGATTTTCTTTCTCCCGCCCCCCCCCTTTTTTGTACGGGAAGTGGATTGACCCATTTGCTTTGATACAGTGCGTAACTATTTTTGTATTAGTAAGCTCCTCGATTATAGGGGTTACGTTTGTTTTTCGGGACATTGTATCCAAAGTCTTCCAGTGTCAAAACTCGATTCAAACAATTATTTATTCTTTTTTTTTTCAGACCTTTCACAAAGGTTATTCTTGTACTCATGTGGGTGTATCATTATTTAAAGTACCATATGTATTAACATGTTATGGCTGGTGACCATACGTACATCTCATATTAACAATAGTTTTCTTTAATTTACCTTTTTATTTTCGTTCGCGTTAAAAAGAAAATTCGGGGTGTATAATCTCATATTGTTATCTACCAGTGTCATGTTAAAGTTGTTTTTCTCAGTATGTTTAAAACTTATTTCTAAAAGCATACCGCACGGTGACCCCTGGGGAAATCCCAAAGCTGTGAGGGCAGTGTGCCCTTGAGCAATGCTCTTTGGTCACTTCAGATTACCCTAACGTAAAGGCTTTGGTAAGCAAAGGAGGGCTCAACAATGCCCTCTGTCGGCCGCTGAGGTGAACTGCACCTCCTGCAGTCCCACCTGATGGGCGACACCAGTTACGGTAGTTTCAGCGTTATCTGCCCGGCGGTATCTCCATGCCAAAGGCAGGGTTGGGCCTTTACATAGATGATGATGCGGTGTGATGTGTTGAGAAACGTTGCAGGGTAGTTACGTTGAATCAGTGATTTTTTTGTTGTTGTTCAAAATTGGATTATTACGCAACGCACGCAAGAAAAACAACAACTAAATTGCTTCTTCTTTCTTTCTGGGTTTGGCTTGATTTGTGTTTTTTGTGTGGATATCCATCTGTTACCGAGTCCCCAGAGGGCTTCTGACGGTTACCAGTTAACGCCTTGCTATTCCCAAAAATAAGTGTATTTAATGTAGCGTTAATTGAGACACGAATATGGTTTCGTTTTTTTAGTTTTGTTTCTGTCAGATTCTATGATTGCCTGTTGGTTACCTGGACTCGTTAGCAAAACGTCAACCAATTCTGTAACAACGTTTTACTGCTCGACTGTGCCCCTAGTTCGGTTTTATTTTCATATCAAAGAGCCGTTGTCCTGTATTGACTGCAGGCTGACGTATATATTTGACAAAAAGTATTGTATGTTTAATTATATAATATTAAAAAGACAATAACAAAGGGCAAAAAACGTCAAAAACGTCAAAAAAATAAAAAATTAAGGCAGAAAAAAATATTTATATATTAAAAAAAACTGCATGCACAGAGGCTGGGAGATCCTATTTAGAATAACAAATGGCAGTGCCTTTTTTTTGTACTCAAGATATTTAGTCCCAAGTGTAAAAGAAAAAAAGAAAAAAAAAGTAAATTTCTAATGGATTTCAAACTCGAGATGCGACCTTTGTCTCATCTCGGCCGGATGGAGGGCGCCTGAGGAGGACTTCAGAGACGGAGGAACTCGTCCAGCTGGTCTTGTCTTGCAGTAGAACCTTCTTTAGCTGTGTGGACTTGTGTGGCCCACCTGTTTTGTTTGTGTAATCCTGTTAGGTACTTCTCCATGCTGATATAAAGTTAAAAAAATATATACTGGTCTGTATGCAAAAACAAAATTTGTGGGTGAGTTTTTTTCTTCAGTTGCAATGTGTGCGTGTATGACAAATCAACTCATTATCATTTGTTATCATTATCATTTATTTATATAGCATTTCTAATATCAAATCAATAAGGCATTGGATTAGAGGGGGTTGGGGCACATGCGCGCACACACACACACACACACACACGCACACACACATAAAAGGCATTTGTGCACAAAAACATACATATGATACCATCATACAGTATTCTTTTTCCTTTGCATCTCAATTTTTTTTTAACCCAGGCTAATATAAGCCTAAATGTTTAAAATAACCCAGAGCACAAATGTCACCTTTCAACTCAGTATATATATATATATACACACACATTTATTTAACTTTATTTTGCCAGTCAATCATTTTCCCAGCAAATTTATTATAAAGGGGGGGAAATACAAGCTTCTGTTCACAATTCACAATAACCTGGTTATTAAACACACACACACACAATATTTGATTGAAAGAATACTTTCCAAAAAATTAATTCAAGTAGATAATCTACTATGACCTAAGTCTTCGGTCCAGCTTTTCTTCTGACGCACCTCACATCCGACCTGCCTCTAAGTGTTTAAATACCGCTTAGAACTATCCACAGCTGCAAACAATCAGCGACATCCCACTAACAAGCTCCACTAGGACCAATGGAGGTGGATCAGATCCCACCTGACAGGACTTCAGCCGAACGCGTCGCTCACGGCTCACAGAAACACCACCACGCCCCGCCCAGCGTCCGTGGTCCTTTGATCACTACCCTGCTGTGTTTAGCAGCCCATCGGTGACAAACACCACACCCCCCATAGACACGTGGATGTGAATCGAGACGTTAAGGACGGACGAAAAGGACGATTTCTTCCTTGTTTCTGAGACGTTGGATAATCAGGGGCCTTCCCTTCAGCCTGACACATTCTCTCAAAGCTGAAACCTCCGCCAATGCTTTTGGAATTTAATCGACCGAAATGATGTGATGAGGTAAGGATTCAACACACAACACACACACACACACACACACACAAACTAGCAGCTTGACCAGAATCTATGGGACAAAGTCCATCGGAGGGGCCAATGTAAACAAGCCTCAGGTCCACACAGACTCGACCGGCATGGGGTCAGCATGCCAAGCAACGGCCGGGCTGGCGGGCCTCTCTCTGCATGCAGGGTCAAGTCCCTGAAAGTAAAGGCGTCCTACGATGACCTGATGCTGAACCAGTAGAAAAAGGGGAATTCATAAAGTTGACATATGAACCACTTTGCGTGTGGCATTTAAAGATGACTTGTTTTTGATATAGAGTGACACAAATGTGCACACACTCAAACATGGGCACACGTACGACACACACACACACACACACAAAATATTGGATAGACATAATTATGTACGCACACACACACAAACACACATTCTTTGTTCATACAGAGAAACACAAATGCGCCAACACACCCACACACACACACACACACACACAGGTTATGTATGGCAAGTGGCCAGCCCAGACACAGAGGAACCAGGGAGGAAACAGAGAGTCTCTTTGCAAAGAGGAGGAGAAGGAGGCGGAGGGAGAAGGTCAACGGCGGTGGAGGGGCTGCGGGGGGCCTCATCTCAGCCCCGGATGAGCGTGAGGAACTCGTCGCGTGTCTTGGGGTCCTCCCTGAAGACCCCCAACATGGTGCTGGTCACTGTCTTACTGTTCATCTTCTGCACGCCGCGCATCACCATGCACATGTGACTGAGGAGAGGGAGTGGCAGAGAGAGGGAGTGGCAGAGAGAGGGAGGAGAAGAGAGAGGGAGGAGAATAGAGAGGGAGGAGAAGAGAGAGGGAGGAGAAGAGAGAGGGAGGAGCAGAGAGAGGGAGGAGAAGAGAGAGGGAGGAGAAGAGAGAGGGAGGAGCAGAGAGGGAGGAGAAGAGAGAGGGAGGAGCAGAGAGAGGGAGGAGAAGAGAGAGGGAGGAGCAGAGAGAGGGAGGAGAAGAGAGAGGGAGGAGCAGAGAGAGGGAGGAGAAGAGAGAGGGAGGAGCAGAGAGAGGGAGGAGAAGAGAGAGGGAGGAGAAGAGAGACGGAGGAGCAGAGAGAGGGAGGAGAAGAGAGAGGGAGGAGAAGAGAGAGGGAGGAGAAGAGAGAGGGAGGAGCAGGGAGAGGGAGGAGAAGAGAGAGGGAGGAGAAGAGAGACGGAGGAGCAGAGAGAGGGAGGAGAAGAGAGAGGGAGGAGAAGAGAGAGGGAGGAGAAGAGAGAGGGAGGAGCAGGGAGAGGGAGGAGAAGAGAGAGGGAGGAGAAGAGAGACGGAGGAGCAGAGAGAGGGAGGAGAAGAGAGAGGGAGGAGAAGAGAAAGGGAGGAGAAGAGAGAGGGAGGAGAAGAGAGAGGGAGGAGAAGAGAGAGGGAGGAGAAGAGAGAGGGAGGAGAAGAGTGAGGGAGGAGAAGAGAGAGGGAGGAGAAGAGAGAGGGAGGAACAGAGAGAGGGAGGAGAAGAGAAAGGGAGGAGAAGAGAGAGGGAGGAGAAGAGAGAGGGAGGAGAAGAGAGAGGGAGGAACAGGGAGGAGCAGAGAGGAGAGGAGGGGAGCAGGGAGGGAGGAGATGAGAAGGGTAGAGAGGAGTTGGGAGGGAGGAGCAAGAACCAGGGAGGAGCGAGAGAGAGTGAGGGGAAGAAGAGCAACAGAAGAATACGAATATCAACACAAATGATCTGAATCATTTACATTTGACAACACTTTGAAACGCTTGTGAAACAATCGTTAAGAGCCAGTGAACCTAAAACCAATATCATTCTTTTTTAAACATGGAAATATGGCCAATATGATTTACAACATCGAGATCGATGCCATTTAATAATTAATAGAAAACAAAGGTTAAATAAAATGTTTTTGCTAAACCTAACCCTACGCTGTAAAAAGACATCTGCCGTTCTTTTTGTTACGTCTGAATGCCTTTTCAGAAGAACTGTGTGTGTGTGAACTGCGTGCGTGCGTGCGTGCGTGCGTGCGTGCGTGCGTGCGTGCGTGCGTGCGTGCGTGCGTGCGTGCGTGCGTGCGTGCGTGCGTGCGTGCGTGCGTGCGTATAGGTACTTACGTAGCCTCGATCACCACCCCGACCCCGGCGGGTTTCAGA